>NC_046662.1:134449243-134462529 GCF_010883055.1 Belonocnema kinseyi
TATGGCTGAAATTTTACCGCGATTTCGCTGGAAGCGGGTGCAATTTTTCAGATTAGCGCCCGCTCCCGGCGAAATCCTGCGGTTGTCCTTATGACAAATTTTGTTATCATTAATAATGATTATTTCCATGAACCTTATTATTTACTGAGTTTACACTTCCTATTGTTTTGGCACCAAATTCCACTTCTTTAGTATCGATTTTAAGTTTATACATCATTTATTGTAATTTAATTACTTTAATAATTATAAATAAATTGGTTATCGTAATTAATTTATGAATGCACGCATTTATTACTAAAGTCCAGTTTCTTTTCTTAGAATTTTCTAATTTAGTCAAATTATGAATCGAGTTAAGTATAAATTTGTTTACTTCCTTATTACTATATTTCCTTATTGGTTATTTATTATTTACATACATTTCAAGGTTTTCAGGAAACATTTGATAATGCGGAAAAGGAAAAATAAATCTTGGATGTATAAGGGACACAATAAAATCTCCTTCCTGATTTCCAACTCGACACTTTATTGCTCAATCATCGTAAGGATAAGAGCACAATTTTAGCCGGTCAAGGTGGACAACTTCTGAGGTTTTGTCACTTATCTTACTAAGTGAATTTCTTTCGCCAAGGAGCATCTCCAGTAAGTATGGACCGTCATAATAGGGTTTTAAATAGACTCTCGAACCTTCTTTGGAAAATTTTGTATTTGTCTTTTTATCATAATATTCTTTAGATCTTACTTTTGCTTGATATAATCTATCATGTGCTAAAGAATGAAGATTATCCAATTTTTGAAATAGTTCCTTTAAATGATCACAGTAAGTTTTATCTAATGATCCTGTGGGAAAACTAGTAGGGAAATTTGCCTCTTTCCCGAAAACCAACGTGAAAGGGGCAAATCCAGTATTTTCGTGAACATTAATATTATAAGAAAAAATCGCAAATCTAGGCCAATCATCCCAATTTTTTTCACTTTTAAAAATTCTTAAATATTCTATCAAAGTTTGATCACTGGGTTCTAGTAAACCTAAAGTCTGCGGAGGATAGACATTAGATTGGATTTTCCGAATTTTAAATAACTTACACATTGATTTGATAACTTGACTGATTAAATTTCATACTCGATCTGTATGCATTACCTTGGGGCACCCATAACACGAGATAAATTGTTTTGCGAGCGCCTGAACTATTGTTACTGAATCAGTATCTTTCAACTAAATTGCATCAGAATATTTAGAAAAATTACAATGTATAGTTAAAATATGGGTATTTCTGACAATGATTACAAAGGCCAACAATTCTTTCAACATCTTCTTTCATTCCTTCCCAATAATATTTGTTTCTAATAGCCCAGTACGTCTTTGAGTTTCCCTTATGACCACCGGCCAGAAATTCATGATATTCTTTTATGATTTGATCTCGTTTTAGTAAAGGAGGGTTTATAATGTTTTCAGAGCAAATTATTACCCATAATACAGAATTCTGGAAAACCTGAGAAATTATTCTTTCAATAGGAAACCAACTCAAAGAATCCAATCCATTTCGGATTTTAGATATTTTTACATTTTTAATACCTAAGGCTTCCATCGCCTTTCTTAAAGCCCCTATTATCGGGGGTATAGAGTTTAAAAACAGAACTTCATCGAATTTGGCTTTAACCACCAGACTAAAAATGTATCTGCAATTTTTAGAAAAAACCAATACTTGTCCCTTCTTAGAACATGCTCTTTTAAAATCACTACCAGAGAACAATTTACTCTCCTCCAGTTCTTTATTAACTTCCGAATTTAAGGCACCGTCGGCAGAAACATAGTGAGCGATATGACCTCTTCCTATATAAATCTTATCTTTACTCTAAGAAAAACAAGATTCTTTAATAATCAGAAGTTAACTTATTTTGATTCCACTTTTCACATCATAAATTTCATGACCATCAGGCTTTTTACTCACGAACCCAAGAGAATTTTCAATATTTTCATTACTGGTAAAATTCTTACTTTTATATACTATATTGTTACGAAACTCGTAGTAAGGTTCCTGAGCAGCCGGTTCATTTAAGAAGTGGACCAGCGAAGCTGTTCCGTCAAAATAATTTAAATCAGTGCCTGCCGTTTGGAAAGACTCAAGGTGGAAAACCTTACACACGTCAATTATACCAAGCCCCTGGTAGCCCTCGGCCAGATGCAGAGAATCAGGGTTACTAACTTGCAATCCCTCATCGCTACACGTCCGATAATGCATCCCAGTTTCCGAATGGGTTCAGAGATCCACACCACTTACATCGCCGATGGGTACAGGGGTGTATATGTATATACACACCACTTACACCTGCCCGGAGACAATTTTCGTCACTAGCTCCAAGGTCAGTAGGGATTATTTCAAGCGTTTTACTAAAATATACTCTAGCGGCATTAGACCCCAGACTAGATTGTTCCGTGAAACCAGTTACCGACGGAAGACAAAAATCTTGGGCCGGGAACTGTGCACCCACATTGCATGACACAACATCCACACCATACTGGAGTTCACTTAAATATTCTTCAATATTACCATTAAAAGTAGAATTTTTCATTTTATCATTTTTAATTCCACCATGTGTATGTATTAGGGCGCAGGGGACCACCTCATGGCGCGAACTTTCCAGAGGGAATTCCCCATTGTCATCTCCCACACCCATTGATTTCCATCCTGCGAAACAGGATTCCGTGAAAAAGCGTCAGCAGCATAATTTATTCTTCCAGGTCTGTAAATAATTTTATAAAGATATTCGCTCAATTTGATCCTACGACGGGCCAATCTAGAAACAGGATCTTTCAACCATAGTAAAGGCCTGTGATCGGTTATCAAAAAACAATAGACCATAAAGATATGGCCTAAAATGCCTAACACAAAAAACAACAGCTAATAGTTCTTTTTCGGTCACATAATAATTCAATTCATCATCGTTTAAGGTTTTTGAGGCGAAAGCGATCGGTAAATCTTGACCCAAATCTCCTTGGCTCAAGACTCCCCCAAGTGCAAAATCAGATGCATCAGTACTGAGGATGAAAGGCCTAGTGAAGTCGAGATATTGTAAAAGGGGCTCTGAACAGATCCTTTCACGCAAATTTTCGAAGGGAATCTGTTTCAATTGAGTCTGAAAAAATTTTACTCCGTCCTTCGAAAGGAAGGTAAGGGGCTTAGTAGTTTTTGCAAAATTGGGAATAAATCTCCTATAATAACCCACTAAGCCCAAAAATTGTTTAATATTCTTTTTGTTTTTTGGAATTCTTTGACTGCTATGAATTTATGGGAATCAGGTTTTACTCCCTTTTTGAGTAATTACATGTCCCAAATAAACAATCTCCTTTCTAAAAAAACAACATTTTTCGGGTTGAAATGTTAAATTAGTCTTTTTTAGTTTGTTCATATGTAAACGGAGTTTTCTCTCATGGTCTGCCAAGGATGAGGCATAAATAAATATGTCATCCATGTAGACAAATAATTCGACCCCTTGTAATCCTGAAAGAACCCTATCTCTTACACGTTGGAAAGTTGCAGGTGCATTTTTCAGTCCAAGAGGCATCCTAGTAAATGCTAAGTGTGAATAAGGGGTTGAAAAGGGAGTTTTTTCGATTGACTCGGGATCCATAGGGATCTGATGGAATTCAGAAATTAGATCAAAAATAGAAAAGTATTGTGCACCACCCAACTGATCCAATATATCTGTGATATTAGGCAGTGGGGCGGCGTCCCCCACAGTTCGTTCATTTAGTGCTCGATAATCTATTACCATTCTCCACTTTTTATTTCCTTCAGATTCAGGTTTCTTTGGGACAATTCAAAGTGGGGAATTATAAGGGGATGTTGATGGTCTAACTATTCCGGATTCTAATAACTGTGTGGTTTCTTTTTGTATTTCTTCCTGGTGGATTTTTGGGTACCTATATTGTTTTGTAAAAAGTGGGTTCTGATTATTTAAAATAATTTTGTGTGTTCCTGCTAAGGTAGCTCCCAACCTATTCCCTGGCAAATAAAATTACTGAGAGTATTCAAGAAAGATTGGCAGTAAACTTTCCTTCTGAATTTTATTTAAAACTTTTAAATCTAATATTTTCATTAACTTTGCATATCGTGAAATTGACTCATTTTTATAATTTTCAGATTTTTGCTCTGGCAAAATTTCAGTTGGCATAATTTACACTCTTCTAATTCAATTGAAGGAACGGTCAAAATTACTTCATGAGAGGTAAAATTTATTATAAAAATCCTTACAGTCCCTTTTTTATTTTTTACTGGGGATTTACCAGCGAAAATTCCAGGCCCACACGGAATACGTCTTACGTAACCCTCTGTTAAGTTTGTTTCCTGGATTGCCAGCCTTACTACTTGCTTTGTTCTAGCGGTAGACTAACATTAGTATAGTTTCTGAAATTTAATTTCCGATTACCAAAAGTAATAGCATTGCCAGCAAAATTTAGAATGGCTTTAAGAGCTTTCAAGAAGGTAAATCCAATAATTCCTGCTTGATTAATGGGAAACTCATTTGATACTACCTGGAAAGGAATTCCGATTCCTCTTTCGGTAATAGTTACTTCCCGTTTAGTTCTAAGCTTGTCAGATCCTATTCCTACTAAATTAAATAATCTGTTAGTATTTACTTTTATTTAGGTTGTAAGGCCTCCTCTTTAATCAGATTCATACTAGAGCCAATATCTATCGAAAAGGTCGTTTTTAAATTTAAAAGTTTATTATTCGTTAAATTCATTTCCTCTGCTAAAAACACAATTTCGGGAACCCCAAGTTGAAGGACAACTCTTTGACTCGTGGTTGGAGCACCCTCAATTTTTTCCACTGTAGAACTTTGTTTAGTTTTAGGATTATTAAAACGCTCTTGATCATGGCGCTTCTTTAATTTGCCAAAATCAAAACTATGACCGTGACTTCTGACATAGTTACAGAAATTTATCTCTCTCTCTATCTCTTGCCCAGCCCTATCAAGTTTTAGTTTTTTCGTAAAATGTCGTCGGACATGTCCAAATGTATAATATTTGATTAAGCCTTGCCCCATACTCAGGGACTTGGATATGTAAGCGAGCCTCCCCCGTAAACTTGGTTCGAATCACCATAGTAAGATATGGCAATTCTTGCTGTCCAAAAATTGAAATTGCTGCTCGGCAATGTTCGATAAATATTTTTACCGACATATTTCTCCCATCTAAAATTGTAATCAAATCACGAACTATTTTATCGCATGTTGGCTAATCAAGCCCCAAAGGGTACTGGATAATTTTAAGATTAGCCTAATTTAAAACTAGACTTTTACTTGTACCTTAGTTTAGGATTTAATTACTTAAAAGTTCAAATTTTACTTTTAAAATTAATTTATATAATTTTGTAGAATACGTATAACCTATAGAAATACAATAATAATAATGAAAAATTTTTAAGATTGAAGAGACTTGGTTTGAGAAAGAGATTGATTTGAGACTGGTTAGTCACGACCCTAACCTAACGAAATAATTATGTCAGTGACCTGTCGCTTACACCTAACGACTCTCACTCAGGCATACAGACTTGACGGTCATGAGAGGCACCTTTTTAGTGCATGCGCCCCATGCCGTTAAACAACCCCAGCTTATGCTGTGCTAAACCCAAAGGAAACACATAAAAACCTTTGGGAAAATTGGAAGTCTAATTATACAAAATTTCATTCACAAAAGAAAAGTTACAACAGTTAATAATCTTATTTATAAGAGTTACGGTTCCTGGACTGCATTCGTCAACAAAACTAAAATTTCTTAAGGTCACTTAACCTTGTTTTACCTTTTAAATAAATTTCAAAACTAAAATATTCACTGAATTTTACACTCACAGCCGCTTTTCTTGTCAATCAGCTTACTATAGGATTTTTAGTTTTAGAGATACCCTAAAGATATGTCCTTATGGCTCAGGTGTCTAGAAAATTCTTATATGGTTTTTAATCTCGAAGTTCTCAGTAGGTGGTCTTTGAATTAGATCCTCAGCAATCCCAAAAATGAGTTTTATAAAAGTGATACGAACTCCTTGCCGACAGTAAAAATTGTGTTATTACCGGTACTTCCCATTAATAATTTTATGTGGAATCCGTCATCATCTGAGGTGATTTTACAAAAGCGAATTTGAGGTTCTATACTGAGTCCAAAATCATCAGGGTCCGTTTCAGAATCAGGATCGAAGAAGACAATAAATTTCACGATGCCAATATGGATAGGGATGCAAATTTGCCACCAGCTTTCTATGTTGAGTACCGCAGAGACTTGCCAATCCGGGTTGTTGATGAAGAATCCTTCTACTTCAGTTAATTCTGGAGGAGTCAATTCCATGGATATTATTTAAAATTGTATTTTTCTGAAGCCCCAAAATTACTTTTAAATTAGCCGCTTTGATTGCAGACAATATTGAACCCAATTTACCAGGTACACAGAAGTGATCCCACTTCTGACACCAATGTTACGACCGGGGATGGCATTGTCAGCAATATTTCCGGTGACACCAACAACTCCGCTGTTGATTGGAGATATCTTCCAGAGCCAATTAAAAATCGAGTGGGGTCCTCTGTGATTTTATGTGATTAAAATCACAAAACCAGGCAACTGGGATGATAGGAGTTCTAATAAATAATTCTAATGCAATTATTTATAAAGATTAACTTCTTTTTATTTTATGATCAGTATTAATTTATCCCTTGTAGAAAACACTCATTCAATGCACTCTAATTAATTCAGCTTTGTTCTTATTCGACCTGAAGGCTAGGGTGGATTAATGATTATTATTATAAATAATAATAATCATTAACAGAGAAAAATTTTGGTACTTCCACACGCGAACTGAAGTAGAAGCTTAGCGAAGGAATTTGTGATCGAAGATAAAATTCTAAGTTTATTTTACGCAAACGAATTTTTATGACGATGTTAAGACAATTTCTAAACGCGACTGTTCGGCCGAACACTTACAAAAATTCTGATATTTACTTCTCTCAAGAAGAGCTTCTTACTCCCTAAAAGTTTAAAACTTTAAGGAAGGGGTAAAATATCAGAGCAACCATCATGAAAATAAGGATGGACTTTGCGGGCTTCGAACCAATTATTTAACAAGATTTAATTCTCGAGTCGATACCTGCTCGTTTTACAAGTTAAAACTTGCAAGCTAAGATTTGACTCTGCTAAATGCGTAAATATAAAAAAGTATATGAAAAAAGGGTAATTTACGGATTCTTATATGACAAGACCGTTCCTAATAAAATTTGAATCAGAGCCCTTTAGTGTCATTAAGTGACAATACCCTCCTTGTGCGAATTTCACAAAACACAACAAGTTTAGTCCTGTTAATTTTTTTTTCGTTTGAAGCGATACAAACAAAACAGAGAAGCATTCAGAATCCCTGTCAGCAAAATATAACTTATATTCTAGAGAATTGCCAAGAAGTGTGATGAATTAGGCATAATTGACAATCGTCTCTTAAGAAATTACGAAGTATTTAACAGATCAAAGATATCCTTTCATTAGAACTAGTTAGCTTAATTGAAATGCGCATTTTCCAGTTTAAACCTGCTTTAGATTATAATTCTAGATTGTCGATTTCGGTTTCCAAATTTACAATAACATTAATAATTCAATTGTTAATTATTGAATAATCAATCAATCAGAACTTCTAATATTATAAGTTATGTTACTGGTTCATAGAAAATTCATTTTTTTTCCATATGATTCTCTTACAGCTATTCATAAATTGGTGCTTATAATTATTTATAACCTGTAATAAAAGAGAGAGAGAGAGAGAGAATGTGAGAGAGACTTCTTATGTCACTTTATTAATTAAATCTCATGACTGAATTTCTTGATTCATTTTTCCTTTTTATCATTTTAAACCAATAAAATGTTAGTACTATAATCCTATAAATATAATAAACCAAAAGTCCCTATATAGTATTATTTTTAGTTTATAGAATGACCGATCCTATTACAACGGTGTTGCGTCCGCAATTTGTCAAAAATGTCCGACACAGGCGAGAAAATTCAAACTTACTTAATCCAATTAAACAAAAATGTCCTTTCTCGTTCGGGATCGCTGCTGCATTACGGCCATTGAAACGACCTCCTGAAATTTTGGATAATAGCGAAATAAGAAACTAAACACAAAATGATTTAAATATAAGAAAAAATCAAATTATTTGTTTTTCTTTTTTTATTATTAATTTTACACTGATACACGCACTCGCAATTAATTTACCGAACGCTCGTTAAATAGCGAACGCGTCCGAACCGGGAGATTCTAAGTTACAAAAATGTCTGTAACTTTTCAAGACGAGTGAAGTGTACAAAACGAAAATCGACGATAGACTGACTTTTTGCGCCTCCTTGTTGGCTGCAATACTCCGTGACATCGCTGGGTCAAGTCGAGTTGAAGGCGGAGATCCACCCCTGCTTAGCCAATCGCAGTTCTAAATCTACCCCCTAAAGATATTTTCCTTTCAAACGCAAAGGACCTACGGGGCACGAGCTACGCCCTATGAGTCGCTGGAGTGGGAACAGGCTGTGGACACTCAATGCTCTCTAGATGAAGGATCAAAGAGGCCATCTAGCGTATACTCAGTTCCCTGAAATAAGATAATTCATGACGTCACATGCCTTCCAGATGGCTTTCAGATAATTTACTTGAAAAAGTAAATGAGATGAAGAAAGCAATAAAAAACAAATAGGAAATCATTAATAATTTTTAATGTATTTATGTTTGTTTTTTCATTGCTTCATTCATGAAAGTGTGGATAACGAAGACATTTAAGGTCTTATAAACATTTAATTTGCCTTTTTATTTGAACAACATTCAAATAACCTCCAAGCCGGTTCAAGCCTTCCAACGGGTGATTACGCGTAACAACAAACATGGTGGTTCGCGCGTTGCTAGGGTCTATAGGTTTGCGGGGTGTGGCTATGGGAAGCAACGCTGCGCCATGTAGCGTATACTCCGAGCGGGATCAGACTTATAATACTTCAAGGTCGCCTATATGAGTGGCCATAGCCTGAATGGGAAGTTCGTTCGGTGACAGTTTTCCGAGGTACTTGAGAAACTCGAAACAAGAGCCCGTTTTTTATACATACCCTACCGAAAGAAATCTCTAAGTTTTCTTTAGCGAAATAGCTTGGCCCATTTGAGTCTATAAACAAAGTCGATTTGAAACAAATTAGTCTCGGAGATAGTTTAAGAGATTTGGGTCCTTTTCAAGATCCTTTTAGTGGTCCTTTTAAGAGTGGTGCAACGGTAATAAAATGTTCCTTTTGTATTCGTCACGTACCGGGCGGGCAGAGTTATTTACAGTAGTTGGTAGTGGCTAATCCGCTCTCCCTTTTTAAATTTCTCTTCAAATTATTAACACTTTTTTTTAATTGATGAATTTTTTCATTATACTTATTTATAATTATAACTTATATACTGATATACAATTTTCTAGTTGAATTCAAAAATGTTTTCTTTTTTCGCGTATCTCATTCCATTTATGAGAAACGTTCTATTAATTCCAATTTTAAGCATTAAAAAAAAAGTTAGATATCTGAAGTCATCGAAACCTGTAGATTCCGAATTATTATGTTTTAGGCCGTTAACTATGAAATTTAAAAAAATCTACTTCTAAATTTTAATCCGAAAGCTTAACAAAGGACTCTTGAGTGTCGGCAACTCTATCGAGATAGCCTCTCTGCTTGTTATTTATGATCGCATTCTTATTTCAATTTCGGAAAGAATATTTTAAAGCCTTCAGACCATTTAAACGAGCTTCCTGGACCTTTAAAAATATCTACCTGAGTGCTTGCGGAGAATTTCTCTGAGCTTGTTTGACCTCAAGAATTTTTAGTATATCCTCAAAGATTCTTTTCTGTAGGGTAGCTGGAAGGGTCGAAGCTGCATATCCAAGGACCCTGGGTGGGTTAATCCGAAACACGTGTGGCGGTACTTTAAGTCTCTATCCTAAATTTTAACAGAGATTTTTGAAAAAGCTATAAAAATCAAAGAACGAATATTGAAAAGAACCAGGGACCAGTTTTCAGTTAAAGAAAATATTTTCTGTCATTTAGATCGCATGGGGAAGTTGAAAGGTATTAAAATTTTGGGTGGTCTGTTTCGAATTTCTCAAGTTTACAACTTGCAGATGTTCGTTTATACGCTGGACATGACTTGTCCGGATATCGTAATTTGTACGGTTCTGTTTGGTCAATTTTCTCCTTATTTATGGAGTTTTCAAAGCGTGTATTTGATATTCTTTTTAAACTCAAATTAATCACGCTGGTCGGTAAGGTAGTTATTTCATATACCTACGAGCGCTGTAATAAAATCAAACATAAGTCGCAATGATCTTATTTAAATATAAAATCTTATAGGTGTTGCAAGAAAAGTAGGATTCAAATTAAGGTAAAGTAATTTTACTGCCCTTAAGAATCTCAAATTGCAAATATGAAAACGAAGTATTTGGAATTATCTTAATATTAAAAAATTGTATACTAAATTCATTCGAATCGAATTATAATTATATTTACACGTAAGTTAGTATAATTATTGTATAAAAATAAAGGAACAATAAAATTAGATTTGCATGCCTATTTCCAAGATAATAGTTATATTAAGAACAAAAAAATGTATATGGGTCTCAGCAAAATATATGCAGTAAATTTGGTGCGCTGATGAAACATCATGAAAATCAAGAGGTTGTCCACCAACCTCTCCTCTTTACCCTTATGACGAAGATTGGGGTCTTCCGAGTCCGGCGGTTCTCCAACTCTCCGTGCTACCAAGCTCACTGCTCATCCACTTTGTTGTGAACTGAACATACTTTTTAAGACCTATTTAAAGTTTATTATTTAATAGAGAATCAATTATTAATAGAAATATTCTAATTATTTTTATTTTATATATTGTTAAATTAAATTTCTTGCAACAAAAGTTCTTACATTGAGTATGCCACTAGTTTATTATTTAGATTTATTCTGGGTTGAATGGGAGGGCTGCTACTTTTAACTTGTTAATGTGAACAACCTTTGTCCTTGTGGGTTCTAATCGTATTTTGGCATTCACGTCACCGATCAATTGTTCTAAAATGAATGGTTTTGTATAGTGTTTATAGAATTTTGTTTTACAGGATTCGTTCAGAAGATACACGTGATCTCCTACATTGAAATTTTCAGGGTTTGTTTTTTAATCGTAATATTTCTTCGATCTTTCTTTAACAACGTTAATTTTTTCAGAAGCTTCTGAATGAATGTTATGCAGTTTTCTAAAAAAAAACATTCATGCATTGGACATACGTGACAGGTAGCTACGTTCTAGTGACCCTAGAGATTGGGTATGGAACGCAGTCGATGTCACTCGTTCAATTTAAAATATTTTACAAAAGGTTTTCATGAGGTTTCTTGTAAAATTGGTTCCCTGATGGGTTTTGTTTATACAATGACCCACATACCTTGAAATGAACTGCTCTGCCAGGGCCGTAGCAATACTGGTTGAATCTATTTGGGATACAGGTATGGCGTCGGCGTATTTCGAGAAATTGTCTTCAATCCTCAGGATATATTTCTGCGCGGGGTAACTGGCAAGGGTCCAACTATTTTTTAACTCTCTTTTTAACTCGATTTTTAACTCTCACTGATTTATTTTCCTGGCATTTTCTACAGTATTTGATATTTTTTTGGACATAGGTTTTGAGATTATTCCAAAAATAATCTCCTCGTATTCTCGAATACGTTTTTGAAACACCTTTGTGTCCTCCTACTCTGTGGATTCATGGGCTTCCCTAATTATTTTCTCACGGTCAGATTTTTCTAGAAAAATAATTCCTCCTGATCAAATGAAAGCACGAAGTCTACTAGCCTCTTTTAATGACATTATTCCGCGCGAAATTTTGTTGAGATAAGGGTGATCACTACCCCTAGCATTTTACAACAACGTTGAAAATATAACGACCATTGTCTGCAAAAACAATTGTTTGGCCTACTTGTGGGTTTTGTGCTTTTAGATTATCAACATTAATCACATTTGCACTAACTAAATCCCTGTTGACCTGAGAATCTATATTGCAGTCACTCGATAGCACTGGCGACACATCGAATTCCATCTCGCTTTCGCGCGTTTCCGAAACGGAACTCTCTTACTCTATCCTCCTGTGCTCCCCTGAACCCGGTAGTCCCCCTTCTGCAGACGTTCCGCTCGTACCTCGAGAGTCACCGATACTCTCTCCCCTTGCCCCACTCGAGGCTTGCAGTGGAATTGATGCCAAATTTTCCGAACCGGCTCCTCATCGGAACTTATTTCTTCTTCGACTGTATCGAGAACCCCGCGACAAAAAGACGTCATGAGGTCGCAATAAAGACTTTCTAATCTAGTCCCATAAGGTGTATCTTAAAGGCGTCATGAATACGGTTTAAGAATGTCTTTAAAAGGTTCTATACCTGGCATTTCGTCGTCTTAAGAATGTCTTGAAAGGATATCCAGGGAACAATGTCGTAAGGATGTCCCTAGGACATCTTTGAAGCGTCTTGTATAAGATTATCATTATGTGAAATCAACCCAAATTCAAAGTATTTCTATATTTTTCTCTCACAATACTTAAATGAATAAATGCTCTGAAATATTACAAAAAACTGATTGAGACTTAATTTTTAAAATTTATTTTTTAAAGTTCACATAGACATATTTCGGCTATGAGATTTCTCTAAGCTTTATTGTGAAAATGTGAACGAAACCAAAAACATTTTCTAGAGTAAGCCCGAAACTGTTTTAAAAGTGGAAAAACTGTTTTATCATAATTTTGTAAATTACACGGAGATATCATAAAGTCATCACAAAGACACCATAAAGACTCCCTATGTGATTTCCGTTCAAAGTTTAAGTTTAATGCGCATAGGAGTTCCACTAGGTCAAGTGAGAAATATGAAATACCACAACCCTAAAATCGATAAAATAGGTATTTTTTAGGACAATGATGAGTCCTTTACTAGGATTACCTGAAAAACTATAATATACAGGATACGAGGGTAGTTCAATAAGTCCTTAGAATGACCAACAGATGGCGCGCGAATCGCTCCAAATCATCTGTTTTCAGTCAGCACCACACCCGACTAGATATATGGTGCAGTCACAATCCACATCTTCTGAGTTTACGTGTTTTTATAACCAATTGAAAAAAAAAATTGTTCCTTAAGAAAAATGGAAAAAAAACGAGTTCAGAGCGGTAATCAAACATTTTCATTTAAAGGGTTTAACTCCATATGAGATAAAAAATGA
>NC_046662.1:134462629-134477033 GCF_010883055.1 Belonocnema kinseyi
AGCTCCAAGGAGATTATGTTGAAAAATAAAAAAAAATTTACCCAAAAAAAATTGTTTTTATACTTCATTCTAAGGACTTATTGAACTACCCTCGTACATTACGATTTGAATTAGGGAATTCTGCTAAATTAAAAGAATCAAATTTCTTTAATGAAGTACTTTTGAGGACTGCCCTACCGATAGAAATCTCAGAGTAAATGCTAACGATTCTCAAGGCTCTAAGAAACTTAGTTTTAAAGGCTTTAAAATGTCGTTTCCGAAATTTAAATAAAAATACGATCATAAATAGCAAGCAGAGAGGCTGAAATTGAAATAAGAATTCGATCATAAATAACAAGCAGAGAGGCTATATCAATAGAGTAGCCGATACTCAAGGGTCCTTTTTTAAGCCTTCGGATTAAAGTTTAGAAATAGATTTTTTTAATTTCATAGTTAATAGCCTAAAACATAATAATTCGGAATCTATGGGTTGCGATGACTTCAGATATCTAACTTTTTCTTTAAAATTCTTAAAATTGGAATTAATACAACGTTTTTCTTAAATGGAATGTGATACGTCAAAAAAGACAACATTTTCGAATTCAACTAGAAAACTGTATATTAGTATATAAGTTATAATTATAAATAAGTATAATGAGAAAATTCTTCAATTAAAAACAAAGTGTTAATATTTTGAAGAAAAATTTTAAAAAGAAGGGCCGGGTTAGCGACGGCCAACTACTGTAAATAACTTTTCCCGCCCGGTACGTGACGAATGCAAAAGGAACATTATATAACTGTCGCATTACTCTTAAAATGACCACTAAAAGGACCTTGAAAAAGACTCTAATCTCTCAGATTATCTCAGAGACTAAATCATTCAAATTAAACCTTAAAATAGTCTCCAACCGGCCAGGTTTTTTCCACTGAGAATACTCTGAGTCGCCATTAAAGTTCTCGCCATTACTTTTTTTGTCAAATGTCCACGTTTTGAGATCCCATGAATCCGAAAACATATTTGTACGAATGTCCATGGATTTTGTGATGCAAGCACTAAGGCATATGGTGCATGTATCTATCTCTGCTCGACTAACACTCAAGATGAGAATCATTTCTCTCTCATATGTGCGAAATCACGCGTTGCGCCCATAAAGGTTATCTTGTCGCCAAAATTAAAGTTATGTGCAGCACTTTTGTTAACAAAGCTGTATCAATCCAAAATCGAGTCTTTAAAAGTTCCCTTTAATGAAACCTTCTTTTGGTCCGAATCAACGATCGCATCAGGTTGGATCGGCTCGGAGTCATATACTTTGCCCATCTTTGAGGCTAACAGAGTAACGGAAATTCAAAAGGTCACCCCCCATCAATGGTTTCGCGTTCCAACAGATCACAATCCAGCCGATCTTATATCACGTGAGCAAAATCGAAAGGATTTCATACAAGCCTCCAGGTGGCAAACCGGACCAATTTGGCTCAGTCAAGATGACAGAACTTGGCCTGAAACGCGAATCGTTCACTCTAAAAAGTCCAAAGAAGTCTTTCAACCCTCCCTAACGTCTCAAAAATTGCAGGGTCCTCGTTCATTCAAAGAACTCGACACCGCGATGTTGGCCGTAGTAAAGTTAGTGCAAAAAGATACATTCCACAAGGGAATTGATTTATTATCTCCGATAGTAAACTTGTAAAATACAGGTTAACTATCGGCAGTAATAATTTTATGGGCTACAACCGTAGTTGCACCGAGTTTGTGTCGGGGTAGATTAAATTGGTACAGATACTCCCCTACTGTTTGAAACCAGTTTAACTTTTGATCTTCATTAAGATCGTCAAGATTAAGAACTTTAAAAAGAAGAGCGAACCTCGTTGCTCGTTCTTTTTTCCCTTCCCCAGTATTTGAATAATGCATACCAGACGATGCACGTGGTAGTACCACAGTACACTTTTTTAATTCTACAGGTGCGAGAGTGGGTTGTATGTCACTAGAGGTACAGTTAGTGGCGAAGCACCTTGCTGTATACCCACTCCTCATGACCACAGTCTCGCCTATGAAGACAATAGGCCCTGCGTCAATTTTTCTGATGTACCATTCTAATAAATTATTTTCTTTTAAGGGAATTTCTATAAAAATTCTCGACCTCATGGGGAGACAAAAGGGTTTTATAATTGACGAATTCACATTTTCCGAGAGGAATATCTATGCCTGCTACTGAGAGAGTATCACCCTGCTGTTTTAAAAAAGCCATACCCAAAATACCATTTTGCGGAATCTGAAAATTATTTGGCACTATGTGGGAGTGCGTTTCGAAGCCGTTGATTAAGGTTTTGATTTCGCCATGGGTAGGGACCATCTCGGGGGCAATTCCGACCAAATTATAAATTAGAATTGAATTAATCCAAATTCGAGAATCGACACAATATTCTTTAATGAAATTTAAATCAGAACCACAGTCAATCATAAAAGAAGCTCTAACCCTATAAAAATTATTATCTTGTAATGTTATTGTTGGATTTGACCTAGATTTGTCGGAGCCGGTGCTAATTACAACGCTTTTTGCGGGCGGTAATTTGGGTTCAGGGACGTCGCATTCTTATACAGGCGCCCCTACTAGAAGTTTAAATCACCCACGAATTGAAATGGGATCTTTTATTTTGAGGTTCTTTGTCGTGCCTTAGTTTTAAACTACATTCATTAATGATGTTGTTATAATCGCAATAGTGCGTTTTTTATCGTTATCCTGACCTTTTCTTTTATCGTTAATTATACTTTTTAATTTGGGACAATTACGTTTATAAATACCAAATCCTCGCAATGAAAGCATTGTATGGAAGAAAGTGATTTTCCTTTCTGTTTCGCGAGTCTTGTGGTGGGAGACTTTTCTCTAACAAAATATAGAGTTTCGCGATCTAATCCACGCATGAAACTTTTAATCGCGTTTTCCCTATACTCCTGACAAAGTTTTAGGCCCCCACTCGCTGGATTTTTGTCCATGACCCGTATAATTATTTTATTAAGGATGTCGCTTAAGTGAATCACATAATCAGCGACACTTTCGTCATATTTTCGCGTGAGTATGACGAGTTCTTGTGCCAACTGACTTGCGTCAGCTCGGGATCCGAAAGTTCTTTGTAACGATTGTAAAATGTCTTCTAATGAGGCTCCCACCATATTTTGGATGTACTTCAGAGCTTGCTCTGTTAATTTGTTTTTTATAAACATAAATAATAAGTGCATTTCTGTCTCTTCGACTGTGGCAGCTTCGGCGCGACAATGCTCCATGAACATATTGACCGACATATTCGTCTCATCAAAAGATGAGATGATATCTCGAGTTAGTTTCAAGACACCACCCATCTTCCTGCTACTGACTAAACGTTCGCCGACATGTCCAGACTGAACTGATGGATGACCCTTCCCGAATTTTGGGATCGTTAAGAGGGTGACCAGGGTGACCTCAATGACAGACCTCACACACTGTTTGCACTGATGCCATGCTTCTAGTTGCGAGTGGTGCTGGCAGTACTGTTTCGGTTTGAAATAGGGGTAACGCATCGTTTGATTTTCTTCACTGACCGCGTGTTCTAGGCATTTTTAAACTATAAAAACGGAAATTTCACGCAAGAAAATAATTTTAAATTAAACCCTTGATCGCTTATTCACACTTTTTTTTTAAATGTCTGACTTCAATATTTTAGATCCTGAACTTGGATCTTTTGATTGGATTATTTAATTTTTAATTATTTCAACTAGAAACATCAAAACAAAATTGAAATATATTTTGAGAAAGGCAAAAATTTAATTTAGAAAATTATTTCAAAATCACGATGATTATTATTTGAAAAACTGAGCTTATAAGAAGTTTGAATCCTGGCAATGGATTCTCTTCCAACCACGCATCCGCCTGCACTAGTGATTAGCGCAATCAACAGCACAAGCCGATGAGAAAACCCAACATTTTGGGGAAAAAACGCTCGGGTTGCAAAAAATCCTCGTCGTCCTTCAGTTTGAATCTGCCGCTCGTACGGGCCGGAAAGTTACCCTTAATACACTTTCTGGGATCCGAATTGAGTGAATCCGTCGATTTCCTTCTGGAGTTTGTCACTTCATTTTTCAGAATTTATTGTCCAACTTAATCATTTATAATTGTTCAAGTATTAAAATTTAAAAACTGTTAATATTCAGGTGCAGCAATTCCACAACGCTGCCGCGAAATTTATTTTTAATGTTACGTCCGCACTTTGTCAAAAATGTCCGACACACGGCGAAAATTCAAACTTACTTAATCCAATTAAACAAAAATGTCCTTTCTTTCAAATTATTTATTTAATTTTTGTTGAATTATTAATTTTACACTGAGTCACGCACTCACAATTATTTTACTGAGCGCTCGTTACATCGCTAATGCGTCCAAACCGAGAGATTTAATTTACAAAAATGTCTTAAACTTTTCAAGACTAGTGGAGTGTACAAAATGAAATTTGACAGTAGACTGACTTTTTGCGCCTCCTTGGTGGCTGAGCTACCCCGTGACATCGCTGGGTCAAGTCGAGTTGAAGGCGCTGATCCACCCCCGCTTAGCCAATCGCTGGAGTGGGAAATTCGTTCGGTGACAGTTTCTCGAGGTACTTGAGAAACTCGAAACAAGAGCGCGTTTTTTTATATATAGCTCGAAGGGTCGAAGCTGCAGAGCTAAGGCCCCCGGGTGGGTTAATCCGAAACACGTGTGGCAGTGCTTTAAGTGGTTATCGTAAATTTTAACAGAGATTTTTGGAAAAGCTATAAAAATCAAAGACCGAACATTGAAAAGAACCATGGACCAGTTTTCAGTTAAAGAATAGATTTCCTGTCATTTTGATTGCATGGGAAAGTTGAAAGGTATTAAAATTGAGGGTGGTCTGTTTCGAATTTCTCAAGTTTACAACTTGCAGATGTTCGTTTATACGCTGGACGTAACTTGCCCGGATATCGTAATTTGTACGGTTCTGTTTGGTCAATTTTATCCTTATTTATGGAGTTTTCAAAGCGTGAGAAAGGGACCTAGTGAATTTCTTAAGAGTTTCTATTTTCTTTCTGCGTTCCTAAATATTAACTCATAATTTTGTAAATATCTCGTGAAATTCGTGTATTTCATATTCTTATTAAATTCCAATTAATCGCGCTGGTCGTTAAGGTAGTTATTTCATATACATACGAGAACTGTAATAAAATCAAACGTGAGTCGCAACACGTTACAACGGTCTTGGCGCGTTACCACGAAGGATTAATCAGGAGACCCAACTGCGAATGGGAAGCCTTTTGAAACCGGCAATAGAAACATTGCCGTAAGTGGTAGGCACATTACAGGAAGATCTTAAATTTTCGTGCGCAGTTGTCCTCTTCCTATAAAGAAACCACATGGATGGGTGGAGTCCCGCCATTGTCCAGCTTGCCGTGTAAAAAGAGGCGTTACCTGTAACATTGTTCTCCGTTTTCTTGCCTCCCTCAGTATTTAAACGCCTTCCAATTATTGGTATTAAAACACACAAAAAATCCAAAATATAATCCAATATAAAAATCCAGAATATAATCCAATATCAACTACGAATGTCCAGGATTGCGTAGTGTCCCCTCAGAAAGCAAGAACGAAGGTGACAGGTCCTGTGTAACCAGGCGCGGATCCAGAGGGGGACCACAACGGCTTACGCCCCTCCCTTAAGTCTAGACTCGAATTTTTCAAATAAGATAACTTAAGTTTATTACATATAATACTGCAAAGCGAATTTCCTCATTGAATACGGTTATAGAGAAAACATCAATTCTCAGCGTGTATTTCTGAAATGTAACGCCCATTTTATATCATGTAGTTACGTACAGATACTCTGGTAACGTATATCAATGTTACAATGTATTCCCAACACTGGCGCTGTCACTCTTGCGTCGTATCCACATGTGGCAAGAGAGCCTGACAGCCATTTAAGTTGAACAGGAAGCGAACTCTACTGATTGCGAGATTAGGTCTTACAACAATTAATAATGGTAAATATTTTATTTCTGTATTCTGGCTATTTTAAGCCGACTTTAGTTTTTTGAAGATAATTTTTTTCAAGATTCTTCATTCTTGGCTTCGTTATCAAAAGTAAATGTTTGCAGTTATGATACCAAAAGTTCAAGCTGATACCAAGAACTGAAGAAATGCGAAAATCAACTTGTGGTTGCATACATTAAAAAAAAAATAAAACTTAAAAATCAGAAGATTGTGCTTCTAAAAAATGGAAAAATGTCAGAATTATTTAACTAGAGTAAAAGTCCGATAACTTTCCAACTTCGGGGCTGTAGGGGCGGTAAATTCTAGCAACTGCAGACTTATCGGATGCCACTTCCATTCCAAATGAAGATACTATGCCAAAATTTACTACGGCTTGGCGCTTCGGTATGCGAATAGTGCTTGTTGATACTTTCATTCCAACAGCAGATAGTGTACAGTTTTTGAAATTTGCTATAGCTTCACGCTTCGGTACCTTCGAAATGCTTAGTGTTTGTCATGTTTGTTGCCGTTTAAATACATCGCGTGTTCTACCGCTAGCTCTAGCCTTCGTTCCAACTCCCCCCTCCACATAGACTTTGGCGCGTTCCTCACTACAGGGACCCTACCTCTATGGGTTCGTTCAGGTTTTTCACCAAGTGCTCTCATCGAGTGGACATGGAAAGGGGCGTGGTTTACGAAAGTGAACTGCGAAGTGTGGTGTTCTTTGAACGGTTGAGGGTGAAAGGATTTGCCGTGAATTATGCCGCAAATACAAAGATTGCCAGGTTATGTTTATATTTAACAACATACAATGGAGAGCCAGCGGAAGAAAATAATTGTTGCTGCAGTTGCATCAAACCAGTTATTGTTGCAAACGATGATGTTTAAAGCTATGTTGAGAAGTGATGATGCGGATAGTGGTAATGAGGTAGAAAGTGCTGCCATTTTAATGGAATTTCCCGTGAAAGTTCGATGCCCGAGAGAAACGCCTATTAGAATAATTGGATTTTCTGAAAGAATTGTTCCACAATTTAGCTATTATTATTAGCAACGCCTGACCTTTTTTCTTTTTTTTTTGCAAATTAAGAGAGCGCACCATAACCTGAAAAGTAGTAATGTTCTTCACATCAACTTAGGGTAGGGTGAAGCGAGATGACCATAGGGGATGAAATGAATCACTTATTTTTCTTAAAGGTTATCATTTATTTTGTACATGTTTTTTGTATTAATATCAGGAAAAACATTATCAAACTTATTTTTTGAAAATTTTTCGCTTAATGTTGAATAAATATGGAAAAAACGAAAGTAAAAATTCTAAGACCTGTATTCTGCTATTTTGCATTTGTTTAGAAGGTTCAAGAATCACGCAATATCATATATTATATGTTATCCAGTGGTTAGGTAGCTTATTTATTAGACCTTCAGTTGTCAACAGATTTATATAGAATTGTAAAACCGAAATAGTTGAAATTTTGATTTGACTAAAAAATGTTATATGGGGCGGATTGAGCCACTGTTCTGGGACGGAATCAGCCACCTCTTCCTGTGCATTAACCTAACCTCTGAGTGTAGCAATCAGTAGGTCAGGATGCAATGTTTTATATTATTAGATTGTGCAGGGTGTTAATTATGGTGTAAACGTATAAAAAACTAATTTTGTGGACGAAAATTCACAGAAAAAGTATGGCAGCAGCACTGTTATACCCTAGTAAAAATGTCTAATAGAATCCAAATAGAAATCGAATAGGATATGGCTTCTATCAGGTCCTATTACTTTACTATGTCTCTGTATTCGGCACTCGTACCTATTAGCTATTGGTTTTTGAGTGGAACCTATGTGGAACCTAATCGGATTTGAATTCGGTTTTCGTGGTTTTTATTTGGTAATTTTGAACTTTCTAATTGGCTCATATTAGGATCTGGTGTAGTTGTATTCTAGAAATACCTATTAGAATCCAAATAGAATCTAACAGGATATGGTTTCTATCAGGCCCTATTACTTTTGAAAGTGGGTTTTGTTCCTGATTCTATGTAGTTTCTATTAGGTAATTGTGAACTTTTTAATTGGGTCTTATTATAATCTAAAATGCTTTGTATTCAGTCCGATTGCTCAACGAAAAAAAAATTGCTTAACTTATTGTAATATAATCTTCTTTTTTATAGTTTTTGCGTACATAATTTATCAATACGGTACTTACAGATATAATCGCACGCTCAAACGCTTTAAAAAATCGCACTCACTGAGGATACGAACCCTACCTATACTACCTAAACTTGTATTCTACCGCGCGCTCTAACTCATTTCGCTATCGATGCATAATAGAGCCTATCAGAACATTTTTTTCAAGTTAATTTTAATCCCAGTAGCCATTTAAGTGCCGAATACATGCCTTTAAAAACCAAATTAAAGTAAAAAGGCTTTTAAGAACCACTTAAGACCATATAGAAACCTATCTGCATTCTATATGTTTTTAAACAGTTTCTATTGATAACCTAACGAACATTTTTACTAGGGTTGCCATTCGTGATAAAGGATACCTAATATATGTCTTGTGGAGCCACTTTTAAAGCATTATTCTGAATTTTATTATCCGATTGATTTAAATCGAAGTTCCCATGCAAATTTCTAACAGAACCTCTTAGAGAAGCAATTTTGTACCTGTGATATTCGCGAGAAAGCAGAACCTAATAGGTGCCATATAGAGCCACTTTCAAACAATTACTTTGAGTTTAAACTTGATTAATTGAATCCCGATTTGCCATTAAAAATCCTCATAGAATCTCTTAGAACAGCAATTTTAAACTTGTGCCATTCGGAAGAAAGCAATATCTAATAGGTGCCTCCTAGATCCACTTTGAAAGCATTATTTTAAGTTTTAATAGCCGATTAATTTAAATCCAAGTTTCCATGCAAATCCCTAACAGAATGTCTTAAAGAAGCAACTTTGTACTTCTGCTATTCGCGAGAAAGCAGAACCTAATAGGTTCCACCACAGGGCCATTTGAAACTATTATTTTGAGTTTAAACTTTGATTAAGTTAATCCCGATTTGCCATTAGAAATCCTAATAGAACCTATTAAAACAGCAATTTTAAACTTGCCATTCGTGAGAAAGTAGTATCTAATAGGTACCTCGTAGAGCCACTTTAAAAGCATTATGTTGAGTTTCAACCTAATCAATTCAATTTAGAATAACCATGCAAATTCCTGATAGTACCCGCTAGAGCAACAGTTTTGACCTTATGTCATTCGTAATAAAGCAGAACCTAACAGATTCCCTTCAAGACCACTTTCAATGCAGATCTTCAAATTTTAGTTCGATGAATTGAATTCCACTTCACCATTAAAAACCTCATAGATCCACATAGAGAAGCATCTTGTGATTCGTTATATTTCCAGTCATGTTTTAAAAGCACATCAGTGCCTAATAAAGCCTACTAGAAAAAAAATTTCAAGTTAATTTTAGTTCCAGTGGCCGTTTAAATGCCGAATACAAGCCATTAGAACCCAAATTCAAATAAAGAGGCTCTTAAAAACCACTTAAGACCACATGAAAACCATCTGCATCCTATATGGTTTTAAACAGTTTATTTTGATAACCTATTAGGCATTTTTACTAAGGTAGTTATGATAAAATAATATGAGCAGTGTTTCCAGATGACTCAAGCGGTTTCCCCCCAAATGCCTTGATTTTTCCAAAAGGCTTTACAATTTTTGATCTTTGCTGAACTTCATAATCTGCGAAAATGTAAGAGGAAAAAGTTGCTCCAAATGATCTTACAAATCTTCCATTTCTTTTTTCTACTGTTTTTTGGCCACTCTGTAAACAAAAGCAATAATTAATAAGACATTAAATTAATTAATTTTTTATCACTGCTTCTTCTAATAGTGATAATGAAATAAAAATGATATTTTTTTATGAAACATATTTAATACTTTAAGAACAGTGAGTAATAAGTAATGACACTTCAAAAGTCTGCACTTTGGCTATCATTGGAACACATACATATAAATATTTTTAATTAATATGTATCTTTATATATACTTCAAATTCAACATCTTATGCTATATATTCTAAAGAAATATATAGTAAATATGCACTAGTCAACTGCATCAACCACCGCAGCTAAAACTTTGTCAAGAAATTCACTTACATAAACTTGTTCGCTTGTGAACACTCGAATCATTTTTTGCGTCGGTTCGAAGTTTACACATGTACCTGACGGAAGATAACGTACTATAAGTAGTGCATCAGCAGTTTTAATTGACATTAGATTTCTTAATTTATCCTTTATAATATTGAGAATGGAGAAGGATCTCTCGATTGAAGCATTAGAAAATGGTAAGCTTAGAACGGAGAGAGCCAGTTTTGTTATGTGTTTGAATCTTGGTACTCCCCCTGCGTCTCGATTCTCATTAACTTTAGCCCAATATTCATCTGAAGTCGAGAAATCCTGTAATTCTCAGCGGTGCAAAAGCTTCCATTCTCTAACAGTTTCATCGATAGCCACGCAAATGTTTTGAAAGAAACAGACGACTTCTGTAATTTCTTCCTTTATCTATCCGGAAGCGATTTCAGGAATAAATATGCAGACTTTCTCGAGGATTTTAATATTCGCTGGTACTCTTTTTTGCAACTCTTCTGCAAGGTTGATTAGAAAGTCTCTGAATCTATGCTTATTAATAATTAGATTCTCGGGATTGTATTTCACGCTTAACTAATTAAAGTAGAAACCAAAATACATACAATCAACGCTCATCAAATAGTCTTGAAATGAGAATTTGCACAAGTCTCATTTGACAGCTTTTTCCAATTGCTGTGGAACGACTATGCTTTGCATAGTAGAGTAAAGCAAATTATTTAAATTTCTAAGAAGTTTCAAGGCCTCGGCTGACTCAGATTGAAATAGCTTATTTGAAGCGATTACTCCTTTTAAAGAATTTCGCAAAAAATGCAGGTACAATTTATTCTCAATGCACCGATAAATTTGATACAAAGTTTCAGATTTAAAACCTGCATCTCCACGTTCTCATCTAGATGTATTAAAATACAGTTCCAGAGAATCCCACCGGTCTATAATTGTCTTTATTGCATCTAATCGAGCCAGTCCACGAGTTCCAGATAATTTTGCAATCTTTTTTGGATTATAATCAGCATTTATTTCATGCAATTTCGCGCATTCTAAATTTCTTTTAGTGCTTTTGAAAAGCCATAAGTGGCTTTCTTTGACCAAGAAATCAAAATTTTTTGGGAGGATATCACAAGAGTGTTCAGCACTCTTGTGTAGAGAATGCGAAAGGCATTTTATTGTGACCAAATGAGGGATAATTTAAGTCAATTTTGAAGACAATGAGTTATGCTAACCAGCCATTGCATTTGTCCCGTCAATTCCGATACCAAGAAGATTTTGTATCTGTAGCTTGTCATCTTCAAGTTGTTTTTTCAGACAATTTGTCATATGTTCTGCAGTTCCCGATTCCAATTCAATCAATCGATAAAATGTGGTGTGTATTTTACGTCGAATTTTGCTGAAATACCGAACCATGACACACTATTTTTTTGGTGTCTTCTGTAGTCGTTTCATCAATAATAAGGGAATAATAAGAGTCGCCTATATCTTCAATGAAGTCTTCTAACAGGCACGGTGAAATAACGTTGAGAATCAAATCTATACATTTAGTACGATGCAGCTTTATTTTGGAAAGTGCTTCCGAGCTTGGATCCAAATTATATTTTTAAAGCTTTCTTCCAATTCTGTCTTCATATATGAACCGTTTTAAAAAAAGTAAAACTTCGGGGAGAAACATTTGAATATCTATCAAGTGGTTATGTACCAATACTTATTAAATACTTTTTTCATAGTTTTATGATTTTAGTTTGAATTTATAATTGTATAGGTAGACAGCTTATCAGAAAATATATTTGATGAATGGACTATTTGGATCCATAACTTTCTGACAACCTCCTTTGATTTTATGAAAAAATGATAGCATTGCATCAACAATAAAAACTAACCTCTAAATTGTGCTTCGACGTCCCACTCCTTCTTATATTTCTGTACATATTTTTGTTTAGACTGAACAGGTGGCATTTCAATATTTTGACTAGAGAATTGTGGCGAGATTAATAAAATAGAATTGCTATATCAAAAATTGAAATTTGTTGGATTTTGACAATTTTGCTAATGTTTTGGTATAAAATTACACAGCGAATGGAAAATATCCGCTATAGTTATCTCGTGTATAATTCGTGTAAGCTAGCTTCAAATCTAAGGGCGAATTTCTATTTCTTCTCTCAAATGGTTCGTGATTGTCCATGACTATAGACGAATGGGATTAATGACTTCTTCTGACTGTCTGCACTGATTCACTTGCTCAGACCTTCAGATAGATGGAGCTGCCAATTATTTGCCAATGAATTAGCAGATTTTAAACACTGGCGTGAAAAGGACATCTATGCTCATCTCGCCCTACACTATCCTATGTTCCGTGTCATACACTAAGATGTTTCCTGTTCCTTTGTTTTAACAGAAAATTCAACTACATTTTTTGTAGAAAATTAAATTTTTCAAATAAAGTGTGACATTTTTTAGTTTAAAAACTAACTAACTAATTGTTTGAAAATGTATGGATTTTGTTAGAAATTCGTCTTTTTTAGTAGAAAATTAATCTTCTTGTTTGAAAATTCATCTTGCTGATTGAGGATTCAACAATTTTTTGGATAATTCTTATTTTTTCAAAATTAATTAGTTGAATTGAAAATTTAACTTTCCATTTTTGGTTAAAAATTAATTGATTTTTTTAAATGCAAACTGTTTCGGTAGAGAACTCAGCTATTTTTTTTAATTACACTTCTTTAAGTTGAAAATAATTTTTTACTAAAAACTGAACTATCCCATTTTTCGTTTAATATTAAGTTCATAATTGAAGCTTGATCTGTTTCGGTTAAAAACGAACCTTTTTGATTGCAAATTCAACTATTTTCTTCAAATTTATATATATATTTTTAATTACTTTCTCTAATGGTATAAGCTACTTATATTATGTTTTTTAATAAATGATATTTTAGGTTAAAAATCATGTTTGTTTAAACTGTCTAGACAGTGTAGAAAATTCATAATTTTGGTAGAAAAGTAATATTCTTACTTGAAATAAATATTTTTCATAAAGGATTTAATTATTTACAAAAATTCATTTCCTGATTGTCGAAAACCAATTTCTTTTGAAGAAATTTCGATTCTACTATTTTTGTTGAAATTTGACCTTTTTTACTTGATAATTCAATTTTCTTAATTTTTCTGTTTTGGTAGAAAATTAATCCTTTTGGTTTAAAATCGATCTTTTTTTATTAAAAATTGAACTGTTTGGAAACAAATTCATCTGTTTTCATACAGTATTTGGAAATTCAGAATTTTGTTGAAAATTCGTCATTCTTGGTAGAAAAATAAACTTCATAATTGAAATTTCATATCTTTTTCGAGCATTCTATAATTTTGTTAAAAACTCCTTTCTTCGTGAAAAATTAATTAACTTTTTCTACTAATCTTGTCGGTTCACGCTGCATACTTTAAATTGTTCAAATTTTCATTTTTTTACGTGTTTTCGGGTGTATGGGTTCATAATACTGTTTTTCTTTTTAATTCAATTTTTTTATTTCATAAATATTAATATTGTCTATTTTTTAACTTAAAAACTATTAATTACTTTGATTTTCCCAATCTGATTGAATACACAATTCAGGTATATTATTTATTGGCGTTTGAATACCTCACACCTTCTGACGCTGGCTCCAACTTCCGTTCCATTTTTCCCCACCACATGGCTACATGGCGCGTCCCTCACTACAGCGTCCCTAAGTCAACCGAGTGAAGAACGCCCCCTTGATGAGAAGTTAAGGCCCGCCCTCTCGTGCTGCGGTCGGAAACTAAAGGCTCAGGATGTCAGGAATATGTTCGGTGATAAGTAATTCACCCTGGACGTTGGTAAATTCGGCAAGCCCTTGAAAGTAACGGCTCATCCCTTACTTCCGTGGTGTTATTATTCCAGGGGTGCTATTCTCGAGTATCGTTCTACTATTTTAGAATGCTAAAATTTGAGAACAGTCTTTTAGAACACTAAAATTTTTAGAGCGTTATCGGTATTCTCAAGCACACGGCTTCGAACGGAATAGAATGGGAAATAGTGCACCGTTTGCAGTACAACGTTGCCGAGGTGTATTTTGAAGTTGTATTTTGAGCCTCGCTCAGGACGCCCTGTTGAGGTCACAACTCCAGGTACGATCGAAAAAATCCATCAAATAGTGCTGGAAGACGGCAGATTAGAAGTGCGTGAGATAGCTGAGACCTGTAAGATGTCATATGAACGTGTGCACAATATTTTGCACCAACATTTGCATATGGAAAAGCTCTACGCAAGATGGGTGC
>NC_046662.1:134477133-134482595 GCF_010883055.1 Belonocnema kinseyi
AGCCTTGGAGGAGATTATGTTGAGAAATAAAAAAAAAAAATTCTTAAAAACGTTGTTTTTCTTGGTCAGGCCGGAAACTTATCAATCCACCCTCGTATGTGCATAGCATTTCTCGCGTCACGAAGTGCCATATTGACTTCCCGCATTATGTTTTTTTTGCTTATATTAATTTATATTTCTGTTTGTTCACTTCTCAATTATACGTGTTGTGATACACTTGTTTTTAGAGTCAATTTAAGGCTATGTTTGTCTTTTCTACGTATAACGTATTTACTTTCGCGGTTAATTTTAGAAAAATCTATCACTTTCTCGCATCTTTAGCGTTCTATTTCTCGTTTAGAGTGGTATAGACCTGCTCTTTGTAAAGTTTTCTAAAATTTAAGCATGCTAACCATAATTTCGAACTCGAGAATACCGATTTACGCCAACCATTCTAAAATCAGCCATTTTAGCATTCTAAAATATAAGAAAGATACTCGAGAATAGCACCTTAGGCTGGGTCGACTCCCATGGGCGCGTGTGATCGCATACACTTTTGCAGTTATCCACCTCCTTATAGATGGCTTTACTATAAAGGGAGAAGTTTGGGTAATATTTTCTTAAAATATGCTTTAGTTTACCACCTTCTTGTAGATTGCACTAGTGTCGCTATAAGTGGTCAAACCAACACATGAGAGTCGACACTGCCTGTATTATTCTCCGAGATTTGATAGGTGGTGGATATGTCATGAAAAAAACGTACGGAAAGTATAAATAATCAAAGTTAACCATTTTTGATGAGTGCTCTGTGGTCGAGAATTCTGTTCTTGGCCGTGATATTGTCGCTCGCGAATCATTGAACGAATCCCCTTTTAAAAGTGACAGGTAAGTAAAATTCACCCTGTGACACCAGACGTATCGACAAGATACAGCCTGGACTGTGCACAAGGTATGAATGAGAGGGTGAAAGATTTACCATTTATTTGTAAAATAAGTGAAAGTGCCGTAAATTATTTGAATATTTAATTAATTGGTGCGGTCCAACCGATGTAGTAGGGTTATTATTTTGGTCCGACGGATTTGAAAACGGGGTAGCGTGGAAGGCTTTCATTCCATTGAAAGACTTGTCTCTTGAAAACCTGTGGGACCTTGTGTTAAAAGTTGTACAGAGTGCTACGGGTTTTGAAATTAATGATACTTTCCATGTTGAAATGATGCGTGTTCAGATACCAGCCGGTAAAGGTCGTGTTAAATTGCAACCTGGAATTTTTAAACGATCCGTGTTAACAATAGAGAGTAAAGAATATACTTGTTTACCAGCCCAGTAATTTTGAATCCCTAAGATTTTATTGCCTTTTATATTTGATCGGAGTTGCCAGATATAACCTATAATAAATTGAAGATCCGGTTTCTGAGTTTAAGAAATGTGCCACGCAAAAAATGAGTTATATTACTGAAACGGTTAGTATAACTTATTATTCTAAAGGTTTTGATGTTCAATTTATTTTGAATCATCTTGTGAAAGGGTTGGACAGGTGTTTTGATACCTTTTCTCACATTCCGCCCTCAGGCGAGGTAGAAAACCACCTCTTGTCGCTGGTCAGAAAGTATTATCTTGTAATAAAACAAAAAAAGTTTTTGAAGGAGGATTTGAAGAAATTGTTAAAAACTTTAGTGTCTTTCGTCATGGAGTGAAATTGGAGCATGATTAAGGAGGTCTCAGTCTGCCGGACTAAAATTTGTATTAATAAATCGATAGTGGCTGAGAATTCTGAATATTCATTGACGTTGCATGAATCCGGCAAACTCTAATTTAAACATTTATGAAAACCATTCTACATAACTAATCATGGCCTTTCGAGCCGAATTTGTCGTGAAAAGGATTCGCTGACTATCAAGAAGTGCAAATTATTTTAGCTAAAAGACCGTTTGAGAAAAGACCCCATTCGGTTCCTTTTTAAAAAGATAGAAAAAACAGCAGAATCAACTTTCAAATTCGAATCTATCACATCGCCATCAGCTGACACTACGTCTCTACATCTCAATTGCCAGTTCCGAGTTCTTCTACTTCACCAGATAACGATACTGGTAATGTAGCTTAGGTGGCGTCAGAAAATGATCTTTCAGTCCATTTCTTAAGGAATCACCCAAATCTATCGCGTTCAACATTGCTAGCAACAGCAGTAATTACCTCGAGAGCTGATAACGGGAAAGCTCACAAATTTAGGGTTTTATTGGATCAAGGCTCGGAATGTTGTTTCATTTCAGAAAGAATGATGAAAATTTTTAATCCTGGTTTCGAGAAGGTTAAATCAATAGTTTATGGGGTTGATGGAGTTAATTTTGGCTCTTCAAGGAAATTAGCTCGGTTAAATTTTCTTCCTACCCAGAAAAACTGTTCTAAAGTCCTTATTCAAGCCTTAGTACTGCTCATCTCACCTCTTATAGGTCTCCTGAAAGACCTGATCCGGAAAATGAAACTGATTTCCCTGGATTGAATTTAGCCGACCCTAATCCCTTTAGCTCCTAACAAATAGATTTCATTTTAGGTGCTGATAAATATGGTTTATGCTTATTACCTGGCCTACAGCAGGGTGTGTATAACAGTATAACTTCTGAACTCTTGCATGAAGACTTGAATAAGTTCTGGGAATTGGAAGAACTCCCTAATAGAGTCCCCCTGACTGACGAAGAAAAGTTTTGCGAGAAAAATTTCTTCATGACACACCAACACACAAACGATGGGCGGTACTCAATACGATTGCCATTTAAGAATGAGCCCCTATAAAAATCGGTGCCTCCTTCTCTAGAGCAAAAATCGTATTGGATAGGGTTCCATGACGATTTACTAATAATTCAAAATTGTTCCAAGAATATTCGGCATTTTTGTCTGAATATGAGAAACTAGGACATACGGAACTTGTGAGAGAAGAAGAGCTAGGTAATTCTATTTGGATTGTGTATTTACCACACCAAGCTTCATTCTAAGGTAACTCCCCCTTCAGTGGATACTACATCCAAGAGGATCGTTCTTTCTTTAATAGCTAAATTATATGATCCGATGAGTTGGTTAACTCCAGTAATACTAGTGCCTAAATTATTGATGCAGGAGCTTTGGCTACGGAAGCTTGATTGGAATGAGAAGTTGCCTAACGACCTTCAGATTCATTGGTTTGATTATCGCAATACTTCGGAGAAACTAGAATCTCTGAAAGTTCCTAGATTGACTGGTCAACTGCAAGAAAATTTAAATTATGAGCTTCACGGATTTGCGGATGCTTCTTCTAAAGCTTAACTCCGCTTCTGTTTATCTTCGCATTCTCAGTGAAGATTTAAATAATGCTCACATTAGTTTATTAATGGCTAAATCTAAAGTGGCTCCTCTCAAATACTTGTCAATTCCTGGCTTGGAATTATGTGCGGCAGCCTTGCTTGCTAAGATACTTAAATTCCTTATGGATACGATGTCGCTTGAAAATGTCCCCATTTTTTGTCACACTGATTCAATTACTGTTTTGGATTGGCTCAGTAAACATCCTTCCAGTTGGAGGTACATTAAACTAGCACCTCCACAATCGAATTTTTGAATTTTTCATAGCTCAGAATTTTGGGCTTTTTTTGGGCTCTTAAAATCCGAAAAAAAACTTTCCCCAAACCAACCCTTAACTTCCAAAATCCACCCCCTTCAAAAATTGAAAATTTTAAGTTATTTATTAACGGGATATTTTTGGGCTTTTTTTGGGCTCCCAGAAAATACCCACTTCGATTTTTGGGCTCCAACCCTTACAGTAAAAAATTAACTTCATTGAAACACGCAGATATGAAATTGTCAAAAAATAACTTTTATTACATTTTAGAGCTTGAATAAAGTCTCTGATTTTTGGGCTCCTCGAAAATACATGCTACGATTTTTGGGTTTCAACCCTTAACGTCAAAAATCAACCCAAGTAGATACTACTTTGTCAAAAAATGAATTTTTCTAGATTTTTTCAATAGAAATAAATTCTCTGATTTTTGGGATCCTCGAAAATAACCGCTATGTTTTTTGGGCTTCAACCCTTAACGTCAAAAATCAACCCCTCTCTACCACGTAAATACAACTTTGTCTGCAAATAAATTTTTGTAGCATTTTTTAATGGAAATAGAGTCTCTGATTTTTGGGGTGTTCGAAAACACACGCTACGATTTTTGGGCTTCAACCCTTAACGTGGCACTTATAACCTTAAAAATTACAAAGTTTCAGCTAAATCCACCGAAAGCCATTTTCCCATACATTTAGTGCGGGGTCCTCTATTTGCAGACAAAGTATTATTTACGTGGTAGAGAGGTATTGATTTTTGACGTTAAGGGTTGAAGCCCAAAAATCGTATCGGGTATTTTCGAGGAGCCCAAAAATCAGAGACTCTATTTCCATTAAAAAATTCTAGAAAAATTGATTTTTTGACAAAGTAGTATCTACGTGGGTTGATTTTTGACGTTAAGGCCTGAAGCCCAAAAATCTTAGCGTGTATTTTCGAGGAGCCCAAAAATCAGAGACTGTATTTCAATTGAAAAATTCTGCAAAAATTTATGTGCAGACAAAGTTGTATTTACTTGGTAGAGAGGGGTAGATTTTTGACGTTAAGGGTTGAAGGCCGAAAATCGTATCGGGTATTTTCAAGGAGCCCAAAAATCAGCGACTCTATTTCCATTAAAAAATCCTACAAAAATTTATTTGCAGACAAAGTTGTATTTACGTGGTAGAGAGGGGTTGATTTTTGACGTTAAGGGTTGAAGGCCGAAAATCGTATCGGGTATTTTCGAGGAGCCCAAAAATCAGAGACTCTATTACCATTGAAAAATTCTAGAAAAATTGATTTTTGGATAAAGTAGTATCTACGTGGGTTGATTTTTGACGTTAAGGGTTGATGCCCAAAAATCTTAGCGTGTATTTTCGAGGAGCCCAAAAATCAGAGACTGTATTTTCATTGAAAAATTATGCAAAAATTTATTTGCAGACAAAGTTGTATTTACGTGGAAGAGAGGGGTTGATTTTTGACGTTTAGTGTTGAAGCCCAAAAATCATATTGGGTATTTTCGAGGAGCCCCAAAATCAGAGACTCTATTTCCATTAAAAAATTCTAAAAAATTGATTTCTTGACAAAGTAGTATCAACGTGGGTTGATTTTTGACTTAAGGGTTGAAGCCCAAAAAACGTAGCGGTTATTTTCGAGGATCCCAAAAATCAGAGACTTTATTTCCATTGAAAAAATCTAGAAAAATTCATTTTTTGACAAAGTAGTATCTACGTGGGTTGATTTTTGACGTTAAGGGTTTAAGCCTAAAAATCGTAGCGTGTATTTTCGAGGAGCCCAAAAATCAGAGACTTTATTCAAGCTCTCAAATGTAATAAAAGTTATTTTTTGACAATTTCATATCTGCGTGTTACAATGGGGTTAATTTTTTACTGTAAGGGTTGGAGCCCAAAAATCGAAGTGGGTATT
>NC_046662.1:134482695-134508524 GCF_010883055.1 Belonocnema kinseyi
TTGAAAAAATCTAGAAAAATTCATTTTTTGACAAAGTAGTATCTACGTGGGTTGATTTTTGACGTTAAGGGTTGAAGCCCAAAAATCGTAGCGTGTATTTTCAAGGAGCCTAAAAATCAGAGACTTTATTCAAGCTCTAAAATGTAATAAAAGTTATTTTTTGACAATTTCATATCTGCGTGTTTCAATGGGGCTAATTTTTTACTGTAAGGGTTGGAGCTCAAAAATGGAAGTGGGTATTTTCTGGGAGCCCAAAAAAAGTCCAAAAATATCCCGTTAATAAATAACTAAAAATTTTCAATTTTTGAAGGGGGTTGATTTTGGAAGTTAAGGGTTGGTTTGGGGAAAATTTTTTTTGCAGATTTTAAAAGCCCAAGAAAAACCCAAAATTATGATGTAATTGAATTTTTATTATTCAGTGATTTAAAGAAGTGGAGGTTCTGGGTTAATGTAAGCTGGCACCTCCACAAGAAAATTGATTTTTTGAAAAAAGTAAAGGAGCCCAAAAATTTTTATTGTTGCCCAAAAAAAGCCCGAAAAAGCCCAAAATTCTGAGCTATGAAAAATTAAAAAATTCGATTGTGGAGGTGATAGCTTAATGTACCTTCAAGTTGGTTAGTTTTTGTAGCTAATAGAGTTTCGCTAATTCACGAGATAGTCCCTCGTGCCAAATGGCGATATATCTCTACCAAGGATAATCCAGCGGACTGGACTACGAGGGGACTCTCGCCGGAAAAGATTCTGAATCGTCCTTTTTCGTGGCAGGGCCCACCGTGATTAAAATTGCACACAATAAAATGACCAGATCATCGCTTGAATTCTCCGAAACCATCTGACTAAGAACCACGAGTTCAAGAATGCCATCACGTATTGACTGAAATTAAAAGTCCATTCGATTTAATGTTCAAATTTTCCCCCTGGCCTAAATTTCTCCGACTAACTGCTTATTGCAAGAGGTTTGTTGATGCCTTTGTTTTCAAATACTCTAAATGCTTAAAGTCTAAACCTCAACGTTTGACTTCTTCGCTCAGTACGCTTGAAATCCAAAAAGCCGGAATATTTAGAATTACATATGTTCAAGTTAGTTCCTTCTCGCTTGAAGTGAAGGCTCTCAGCCAAAACGAGGAAATTGCACGAAATTCGCCTCTAAAAAACTTAAATCCATTCTTGGATTCTATTGGCCTCTTACGATTATGAGGAAGGTTACGGCATACTTCTATCGGCTTTGATGAGAAGCATCCCTACACGGGATTGCTTTGAATGTGCGCGTGAAAGGCCGACTTTTTCCCAGCAACTAATGGGGAACTTACCTGATTTTAGAGTAACTCCTAATCGCCCCTTCATGCATACAGGGGTAGATTATGCAGGCCCTTTTAATGTACGCTTTGCTCCTGGACGCGGTAACAAAAGTTATCAAACTTACGTAGCACTTTTTGTTTGTTGCTGCACGCGTGCCGCACATTTAGAGCGCGTGTCTAACTGGACGTATGTTGCCTTTCTTGCCGCCTTCCAACGATTCTCTTCTAAGCGAGGAAGACCTGCTCACTTGTATAGTAACAAAGACACGACATTTCACGGAGCTGATAAAAAATTAAGAAATTTCATTTTGAAGCTCAGGCTTGATAGTAATTTGTATAATGAATTCACTAGCGAAGGCACCTCGTGGCATTTCATACCTCCATCTGCACCTCATTTTGGAGGATTATGGGAAGCTGGTGTAAAAGTTTTAAACCCCACCTAAAGCGAATTGTTGGCGCTCACACTCTAACTCACGAAGAGTTTTATACTCTCCTAAGTTGAATTAAAATGTGCCTAAATTCCTGCCCTATTTCTCTACTTTCCAATGAACCAGAAGACTTCGCTTCTCTCACACCTGGACATTTTTTAATTGGTCTCCTTTGACCAGTATTCCCGAACCATCCATAGAATTCACTGCGGAGAAGCGATTGACACGTTGGCAATTAGTACCTATAGAAAATTATTTTAGTAAACATTACACTAGCTTACACGGTGGACGGCATTTATTTTTCTATGAGATAAAAATAAAACTTTAATGTTTGTCGAGATGTTATTACGCTGAAGGGGGCCGGTATGTTTACGAAAAGCTTCGCAGCTTGTAGCTCAAGAAATTTTTCACTGTGAGTTTATCGATACACCGAATAAGTGTATGATACAAAGCAATTAAGAAAAGGCAGTATGCGAGAATACGTGAACCGCGACGGATCGTTCTCTAGTAAGATTACTCGCATAGCATAGCACGTAAAGGCAAGCCACTCCTAACGCATCATCTGAATAGTGCATTTCGCCATGCTGTGTGAGAGGGCGGTTTTCTTCTTTTGTGATCGTTTCCGGTCACACGAGGAGAAAAAAGAAAAACCTTAATTGAGCCATAAATAAGGACCAATCAAACTAAAAACCATATAAATTTCTTTGATACTCGAAGACAGGCTTCAACAAGACCACCCACTTTTGATCACTGAGGCATTGAATCCTCGAGATGCATTCTATGAGGGTCAGCAGGTATATCTTGATGTTTGTTCACTTTATCAATTTATTTCTAAATATGGCAAATTACCTATAGGTCATCCCAAAATTTATATTTGTGATGACTGCCAAAGTTTAACCGGTGTAAACGATGGTTTATCTAATGTCAAGTGATTAGTCAAATGCAGGGTATTGCCCTGTGTAAATAGTAAAAGTGCGAGAGAAATAGAAGGAACATGGGGTCCCGACGAGGTAAAAGTAGCAATTCAAGAGGGATATAAAATTACCTCTATTTTTAAATTTGGCAGTACGAAACTACCCAGTATGAAAAAGTCCCAAAAGGTTGTGATTTCATTGTCGAATATATAAAACATATTTTTTAAATTAAAACATGAACTTAGCGGATACACTTCCCATTACAGTGATGAAGCATCGAAAGAAACATTTCTTTAGAATATATTAGAGTCTGAAGGTTGTGTATCGCTTGATCCAGAAAACATTAAAAAGAATCCGGGGTTGCGCTCGGTGGTTAAACTTTGTTTTAAATCATTTTGCATGAAATTTGACCAACGAGATAATATTCTGAAAACCGCGATTATCCATAGTCAACAAGAATTGCTGGAAATTGTCCAGATTCCTGACATAATTCTCAACAGTGTCTTACCTGTAGACGATAATAGTATTTATGCCTCATAATTGTACAAATGCCTTGCTGTGACGCCATCGCCCATTACTAATTTGGTCATAAAAACTTACATGACAGTTCAGGCACTTTGGAAGTAATTACTTACTTAAGGCTGTCGATTTAATCCGACTTTGAATTTTTTTAATAGATACGGCACTGACTCAATATATATTTTTCCGCAGGATTTGAAAATGAAATAAAGAAAACTTGTCGAATATCCGATATTTTGCGATATTCTTGGATTAATAAAATGTTGAAAAATCAAACCTTTTGTTAAGAAAATCATTATTTTCACGACAAATATTAATTTTGCGAAAGGTAGAAATTAGCGGATAACAGACGGCAGCATTTGAACAGTGAGAATCGTTTGCAAATTTATTTTTTTACTCACAATTCTGGCATCGTAAAAGAACTCTCGAACCCAGTAACGTTTTTGAAGGGCCGCGTCTTGATGATAGTAACACTAAAATTTTGCGAAATACATCGTTGACAGCTAGCCTGGTGACTGATCACAAATACAGTTAAAATACACACATATGCCATGTCAGTTTATTCTGCGTTTTTCTCCATTTCGCAACGTATTTCGCAAAACTTATGGTCACTATCAACAAGACGTGGCCCTTCGAAAACGTTATTGGGTTCGAGAGTTCTTCTACGATATCAGAATTGTGAGTAAAAAAAAAATTTAAGAGAGATTCTCACCGTTTAATTGCTGCCATCTGCTACCCGCTAATTTCTATCTTTCGCAAAATTAATATTTGTCATGAAAATAATGATTTCTATACCAGAAGGTTTGATTTTTCAACATTTTATTGATCCAAGGATCTCGCAAAATCCCGGATATTCGAGAAGTTTTCTTTATTTTGTTCTTATGTTCGCCACGTCCCTTATTTTGACACGGATTCAATTATTCTGACCATCATCAATGAGCCAGATGAATAATATCCAGATACAGGATGTTCTATTAAGTCAAGGCTTTTCAGCGAGGGGAAATTCGGCTGCAAATACTCATTTATCATGTGTTTCGTTTCCACCACCACGAACCTCTACTTAGCTTTAAGAGTGAGACTGAATTTTTCCGTGTTGAGTGAGGCGGCGTAGTGGTGAAAACGAGACATCTTGCAAATGAATATTTGGGACCAAATTTCCCTTGGCTAAAGACCCCTGTTTTAGGTCATTAAATTGATGAGCTTGAAGTTTATGGCTTCGGTGGTTTCATAGAAAAATTGGACTCGGGTGGTTCCAAATTCTATGCACATAAGGTAGGATCACCTGATGGTAGAAACCATAATGTTGGTAAAGTAAAAGGTACTAATTTAAACTTTGAAAACTCCGAAATGACCAACTTTGACTTAATCTGTGATCTGGTTATTAAAAAGACACGGCCAATTAAATTAAATTTAAGTAGAATCCGCACAACACCTTTCACCCCGTGCAGGCAGACAGTTTCTATACGAATTGGAAATTTCACCTTTAAAAAATATTTACATTATACAAGAGCATAAAAACTTATTTATTTCACTTACAGCAATATATTTTCTTTGATTGCGCGACACAGGGCGTCAACATCGGATAAGAATAAAAAAACACTACAACTGACAAAACAACTTTTCTGTAAACAGTTGACAACTTCTTAAATACTCATTTCAGGGCTCAGTAATTTATCTCTTATTTTTACATTATATTAGAGAAATGAAACTCATCATCATAATTGTTAATTTTAATAATAAAAACTTGGTTTATTACATTTAAAAATTTGACAATATTTAAAATTCTCGCGCGATTTTAAGATTTTCCACAGACGGAAAAACCAAGGTATGAACGGTCTCGGGCAGCTGTCTGCCTGCGCCGGGCAGGCAGGCAGGCAAAGGTGTAAGAATACCCTTAAAGGCGATTAGTTTGGCTACATTGCAAAAGATAAATTATTTATTAATTTTTTAACCATGAAAAACGAATTATGAAAATTGGAACAATCACTCTTTCATTCCTATACACCCAGGCACGACGGCTTTTGAATATTAAAAATAAAATAATTGGGCGTTTATTTCTTATGACTTTTACTTTAATAAACATATTCGTCTGCTTGCTAATAATGATAATTTTTACTTTTTCTTTTCAGTTGAGCAATTTGGATTGTTTGGTGATGATGATGACGAAAATACATCTTTCGAGCAGTGCAGTCAGAAGCATCACCCCAATTTACCATCACTCACTGATTTTCATGACTATTTTTATGGAGGGGCTCAGCTCTACACTTTTGATGTGTCCAACAAAAGTATGGACTTGATTGAAGATTAAAATAAAAACTAGTTTAAATATATTAATTTTTCATTTTAAAATTAAAAAAAAAGCGTTGAGGATGGTATTGACCTTCTTCACAAATATAAAGTGCTTATTGCAGAAGGTAAAATAAATTATGAAAATATTAGAGAAAAGTTAGAAGATTTAATAGAACTTCTTGTCATGAATGAAAAGTTAGAGGATGGAGAAAAACCTCTTATATGAAAAAACCCCTTATAAATTTCTTTGAACCTGGCCTTTCTACCGCTATTGAGTCTCTTTAAAATACTGTAAAAAGTCTTTCAGAATTAGGTCAACACATTAAATTTAAATATGATAAATTCAAATGCAGCTACGTGCGCAAACAAAAACAGTGTGCAACATTATGTCGGACGACTGATCAGCATTTTTCGGTACTCAGTGATAAATTATCACGTATTCAGTAATAAATCATCACGTATTCTTGGTTTTGCACCGGATAATCTACTTCCCATTCAAAAGAATGAGTATACTGCTAGAATCCACCTAGTCTAGCTAGTGCTCTTCCGGGTAATTTATATGTCTACTGTAATATTTTTGAACCTCGCTTTACTAGTGATGTGAATGCACTACTCTCACGTACTGTTTCCGTAGAAACAAGAAATTACAGCTTTGGTACAAGACAAGTCAGTAATTTTTCACCACCCAACTACATACCAGTTCTTCACGCAAGATCTGCTACAATTGAAATTGATATAAGGGACCATGTCAGTTTACAAATACCATTTGAGTTTAGCATGCTAAAATCTACACTTCACTTTAAATGTATTGACAAGATTCAGATAAGAGAGAAAGAATGAGTCAATACGCTCAATATCGGCGCACCATATATTGGTATTGGAAGCTTTTTCGGAGGTCTATTTCGGCGTGTTCTCCCTTTCTTGACTAGAGGAGCTCGAGTTGTCAGAAAAGAAGCTCGTAGGGCTAGCATCAATGTTCGGAATGATTTAGATGCTAATATTCCGCTTAAAAATTCATTTAAAATCGTTTTGGGGAAACTATTGAGAGTTTGAAACGACGTGCTATTGATAAGATGGAGAATAATATGAACAGTTCTGGTTATAAGAACCTTAGGAAGAAGTGAATGGTTCAGTCGATTTTTAATCGTGGTGCCCTAAGGCTTTTCTTAGAATGTCTAATCGCGTCCGAATTTTGGGGCCGCACGTTTGAATACTTTCGTCTAATTTGTTGCATACCTCATCTAAATAACCATATCTCAAATTAAGCACAGACGGTTTTTCGATAAAATGTTTATATTTTGTATATTAATCAAAAACATAGATAACAATAGAGAAAAATAGCACTGACACTCAGTGATAGCTGTACATGCATGTCCGCAGCGAGCCTGCTCACCCGCGTCAAACTCTAGTGAGTAGAATTTGTACTACTTTGTAAAAAAGACAACTTAATTTAATTAACAATTTTTTCCCCGTAATCCTTAAAGAATATTATTTTCTGAAATTGATGACACAATCAATGAATGGTAAAAGTGCTTTCTTTGGTTCAAGATATTTAGCAATCGAGTACTCGGTTCAGAATTTTTAGGCCGCACGGTTGAGTATTTTTCATTCATTTCTTGTATACTTCATCTACATACTCATATCTTGAAGCACGCAGAGCCGATCGTCGTGTGCTGAAATCCCCTTAATAATAGAAAAAAGAAAACCTCCAAAAAATAAAGAAGCGTGGAACAGTGAAAAGAAAGAAAGCTACAAAGAATGAAAGAAAAATATAGGTTACAAAAAGGGTTTGAAGCATAAAAATTGGAAACATCCTATTAATGATATATTTGGAAATTAAAAGTATATAAAATACGCGTTCGAGAAAAAAATATATTTGTTAAAATGTCGTTTCTACATTCTCATTCTTCTAAGTGCTTAAAGTCTGAGTTAGATCTATTTTATGTACCTCCTATACTAACGTCGGTAGAAAGCTCTCAATGGGTGGACTAAAAACCGGTTTTACCCCTCACAGATGAATCTCCTATAGAATTTGTCGTTCCTGGTGATGGTGATGAATACATTGATTTGGCTCACACAATGCTAAATCATAGGGTGAAATTAATAACATCACCTTGGGTTGCTGCGAATGTCGCACAGGTTGATAAAGTTGACCCTGTAAACAATATACTACATTCCTTATTCAATCAAGTGGATATCTATTTTAATCACAAAGTGGTATCTCACCTTAGTAATTCTTATGCTTATCGGGCATACATTAAAACTCGACTTAACTATGATCCTGCTGCTAAAAATAGTAATCTGACTACCTCTCTTTGGTATAATTACACACCTGGAAAAATGGATGATTTCGATAATAATGAGGGATTAAAATGTCGAAAAAAATATTTAAGTGCTGGTAAATCCATTGATCTTATTGGATACCTGCACTGCGATGTTTTCAACTAAGATCAATTTTTTATCAATGGCGTGGAATTTAGGCTTTGTCTCTACACTCGGGTGTTCAGTCTGAAACGCTTGATAATGTTATTCTCGGTCAAATGCTAAAGAGAATAATAACTGGGCTTGTGGACAATATTGCATTCAGTGGAAACGGAAACAAAATTCCTTTTAATTTTTTAAATTACGAAATTAATCATCTCTCGCTTTATTTAGATGGTACTCAGATATCATCAAACCCACTATAACCATCATTTGGTGAATAAGAAGCTGTATATCGAAGCTTATCATACATTATTTAGCGGAAATGGTATCCATTTTCTTAACGAACTCAATAATATTGGCAGAGAGAATTATCCTACAGAAAACTGTATGTTGGCCTTTGATCTTACACCTGATTTCTCAGCAAACTGTTGCTCTCACTGGAATCTTGTAAAACATCGTAGGCTTAGAATTGAGGAGCAATTCGAGGACGCATTAACTAGTACGATTAATTGTGTTGCATATGAGGAATATGATAATGTTCTGGAAATAGACTCATCCAGGCAGATCATTGTCGACATAGAAATAAATGTTTGTTTTTGTCTTATATTGCAATTTACAGTAACAATCTAATAGGATTTTTTGAAAAAATAGGTTTTAAGGAAAAATTAGGTTTCCTTAAGGAAAGGTCTTAAAACACACAAATTATGATGTTAACTGCAGAGGTTGTAAAAGTATTTATATCGGCCAATCGCAAAGGAACATCGATACTAGGATAAGTGAATACAAGAACGACCGCAAAATTAATGATAGAAGCAGAGTATTACTCTATCATTCTCATACGAGGCATCGTCATTTTGACTCTGAGAATTTCAAAATATTAGGTGTCGAAACTAACCAAAAACAAAGACTTTTTAGGGATTTTCTTCGATTAAAAATTGCACAATTTATCTACACCGCCAATTTCAAACCTATTTTCTGTTTCCTTAATATTTAAATGATTGCTTGAAGTCACGTGATTACTTACTTTGCGGGTGTTGATGAACTCCTTATCGCTTAAGAGACAGTGTGCGAGCAGCAGTGAATCGCGACTGCTATTTTCTGATTCATTTAAATGAATTGATACGCACTGAGACGAATTGAGATAACGCGAATTAAAAACATCTAAATTCATATATCCCTCTTGCATCAGTCGAAAGTATCAGCACAGAGTTACGGATAAAAATATAATGAACATTTAAAATCAATTCTATATGTCCCACACGTTGGTTTTCCTATTACGGATTAAATTTTATAAATTAACACTTGCTTAATGAAAGATTACGTTATGGCCCATCGATATTTATATTTTTATTATAACATTCTAATAATGGCACCATGAAAGTCATCAGATTTTTAAACATTGACTATGCTATTATACAGCATTAAAAATGTATTGTTTTTGTGATTTTTCTATCCAGTCGTATAATGACGCGTGAATGAATGATTAAATGTTTCAACATGATAAAAGTAACGAATCTGCGATGCAAATGCTCATTTACCTGGATTCGCCATTCTCACTGTTCTGTAAATTCCAAATTGTTTATCACTCGCAGGGATCTCTCATTGTATGAAATTGCTCTTAAAGTCACGTGTTAAAACTTTTTGAAAAAAAATTAACATTGATGCGAAATGACATATTTAAAAGCTTATGTTTTCGATTATGATTAAAAAGATTGTTTATTTGGATTCGAAATAAAAATTTATCTAAAATAAAATATGCAATTCTATCAAATATCGGTCCATTTGAATGAACGGTTATTACTGATATTCTTGTTCATATGATAGTCACAAAAACTTCACTTGTGTCTCTTTTCCTAATTCCACGCCTTGATCTTTTTGACTTCAGTCGACAAATTTTTATAATCAATATATAAGATCCTATAGTTTGAAAATATAAGATTGATTTAATTCGCATAACAAATAAGTAGGATTTACATTCTTATCTTGTACCATGCTGAGACTTCCTTACAAGACTTGAAAATTGTAAAATTAAATAATAATAACAGTTTTTAATTTAAGTAACAATATTTATGAAGAACCACATTTAGTTGTAGTGTACATTGAGAACGTACGAAAATTAGCGAGAAGCGTGAGATCGCAGCATGCGTGCCATAGATGCACTCCATTTAGGCACAACTCACCGCGAGCATAGAGCCCTAAGGCATTTTTTTGCCATTCTGACTAAATGGAAATGCTAATCATTTTTTATTCCATATATTCTAATAAAAATCTTATTTGTAACCATTTGAGTATTACAGAAGTATTTTAAAAGGGAAGGGATTACATATTTTTTCTGCAATCTGAATTTTCTTTCAATAACAAAATATGTTTACATAGGGAAGGGACGGTCAGTGAAAATTATGTTTACATAACATTTGGAATGACCCACTTTCGTTTAAACTTACGTTTTTAGTTCCGAAAATTGCAGTTCGGTGAAGGACCATCATGCTTTACAATTAACAGCAAATACAAAAGAAACTTTGATTTTAATGAAACTTAGTGAAATTATTGTGCTATAATACGGGCCTAAGGAAATTCTGAAAGTTTCAAAGTTGTGGAAGTTTCCTGATATTGAATAAAGACATTATATCTTGTTGAAAGGTCTGCATTTCTGTAACTATTATTTAGATTTAAATTAAACTTGGAGGTGCTAGGGAATCGAATAAATATAAAAGAAAGCCGATCATAAGCAAACCTTAGTTAGGAGGGGGAGCGAGGGTGTTCACTTCAAGGAATGCGTCAAAATGAGATAAGCAATTACGTATATTCAGAATCTAATATTAAAATAAGCTCGAAAGCTTCTCACAAGTATTACGTTCTGAGATCTCTCATAGATCATAAATATCGTCTCCCGCACAAAAGCTAACGCTCGCATTCGTTTGATCCCGCGATCGTTACAATTTTCTCGTTGTGCTCATTTTCGTACACTGGTCTCCATTTCACGTCCGTTATTAACGTTCGCCCTTCAGCGCCATGTGAAGGGTTACCGCGCAGACTATTGACACTCAAAACTCTGACATTCAACCATCCTTACAGTAAACTCGTCCTCGAGTTAATATCACAAGCTTGAATCCTACAAACTAATTTAAGGCTCGCTAAGAATACCTATTCGGGCTCTGGATGTTGTTTCGGAGGACGCTTATTTCGTTTAGCTCACCCTTTAACATATTCGTTGTTTGATGATTCACCTAATACATCTCGTTCCGACTGGGAGTCGCAATTGTTTTTTAAATCCGAATATATTTTCTGCTCTGCTGAGTTATCAGTCTCTTCTTCTGAATCTTCACCGTCAGCTACACTTGCATTTTCCGTCAACGGTGCTCGCCAAATTTTGAGTTGGCTTGCATGAGCGGTGGGTGCGTATCTATGCCCCTTTCGATCAACATGAAGGGCAGCTACTGCATAAGTGTTTCCTGGATAAATTGCAGTGACTACGAGTGGACCTCGAAATATTCGTTGTAGTTTTTGAGACTCCCCTGTCGGTTCAAGAACACGCTCAACTAAACTATTTGTCTGAGAATGTCTAGGGGAATTAAGGGTATGCTTGATACTATGCCTTGAACAGAATTCCTCGAACTTATGAGACGTAAAACACGTACCCCGGTCAGATATAATTCTCCCGGGCGCGCCAAAGTCCAGGATGACATCTTTCATTGCTTTAATTACGCTGACAGCCTTAGTGCCTTTGACTGCTTTTAAAATAACGAAGTTCGTCGGGTTATCTTTCATAACTAAAACGTAACAATTATTAGAAGGCGTTGTTATAAAAGGACCTTCGTGGTCTGTATGCATGATTGCAAAAGGTCGGTTTCCTGATTTTAACGGATGCAATTCCCCGGCTTGGCGACCTATTTTTGCTTTTCTGAGCATGCATTTTACGCAACTATAAATGTGTTGCCTGATGTCACCAATCATCCCCGGATAAAAATAATATTCCCGTATTTTATTTAAAGTTCTCTCAATTCCCATGCGCACGATTTCATATTCGTAGTCGGACAGAAGATTACCCCAACGCATGATGTGATGATTATTTGTTGTTGCGTTTTAAATATATTAGAGCTCGACAATCTGTAACAATGAAAAATTTGATATTTATCAACCAATTTCGCAGGTGCATCACAGACCACACAATTGCGAGAAGTCCCAGCTTACTCGAATGATAACTACTCTGGTGCTTGGTTCTTCGGCGACTAATTGCGTAAACGGGATGTAGTTTTATATCGTCGTCACGTCTTAGTAACATCGCAGCTACACCTTTGGAACTAGAGTCCACCCCTATTCTGTCCAACACCTATTCTGTTTTAACAAATCGAACAATGGGCCAGCTATTTCAGCGAATGTATGCACTGAACGTCTAAAAAACCCTACTAAACCCCAAAAGCGTCGCGTACTATGTACGTCAGTTAGTTAAGGAAATTCGAGAATGACCTTTATTTTTGTCTCTTGGTTGGGTTCCTAGACTAGAAATTTTAAATCCCAGATAAGCAACTTTTGACATTAGGAAACAACATTTTGTTTAATTTATAGGCAACCCAACATTCCACAAGGCTTCAAGTACTAGAATTAATCTTTTTTTTAAATCGTTCCATGATTTTCCATTCAAGGTAGAATAAAATCTTTTTCTCTATTAAAGGACCTAGCACTTGATACATCAGTTTTGAAAAATAAAACGAAGCATTCATTAACCCGAAGACCATGCAAGTGAATTCGCCCGTTTCGTCTGGGGTTATGAAAGCCGTTCTGGATCTTGCTTCTTTCGATAGAGGAACTTGAATGTAGCCCTGCGCTAAATTTGGAGTAATAAACTTTTTACTATTGCCAATTATGGCCAAATGATCTTCTATGTTTGGCAAAGGATAATGCATCCTGACGGTTTGACTATTTAATTTTTGACGATCAAGAATTAATCTCCGCTCTCCATTCTTCCTACGTACTAATAGCACTGGTCTAGTTTACGGTGCCTCAGTATTTTCAACAAAACCTAAAACTCTATGTCCGCTTATAATCTGTTTTATTATTTTACGCTCATCCTCACTCGCTCTGTGAGGCTTTATCGAAGTTTGAGTGCTATTTTCCTTTTCTTTAATATTCATTTGCAACAAAAACGTACAACACAACTCACTCCTACTTACAGACATTACATGTCGATACTTATTCAATACATTTATAAGGCCTACCATAACCTCTTTCGTCAGTGACTCTTCGCAGTTGATGTCTTCTTCGGTGAGAGGTGACCACTTCTTCTCTGAAACATTGATAAGCGGCAAAGGAGATATGTCTCCCTTGAAGACAGTTGATCTTTTTATTAAGAATTCTTCTTTGTCAACAAAATTAGCGACAGGAACTTCAAGTTGTGCACCATCACTACCGAGAATTTTTTCCCTTTTTTCAAAACACAACACATCACCTTTCTTGTAGTAATCCATCGATGGTGTATCCGTAAATGACCTTCCAATGATCAGATCGACCTCTTGATGATCATCTGGCACCAATAGAACTTTAATGTTATGAACTGTCACGTAATCCACTGATACATCTACGACGACGTAACCGCGAGAATTGACTGTGTAGTGGTTTGGACCCCAGCTTTTCAATGTAACATTCGCGGTATTAAATGGAAAGCTTGCTGCTTTCGCTTGAGTTTCCTTCAAAGTACAGTCCGAACTTCCCGAATCGACTTGCGCTCTGAATTCATTCCTATTCAATAGAGCCGTTATTAAATATTTAACGAGCGAACTGTCACTTTCTGTATTTTCAATAAGACTTATTTCCTTTATTTCCCCACTCCCTGCTGCAATGCAGTGACGTTGCGTATTTCCTGCTTTACTACACTTTTTACACAGTAATTTCATAGTCGATTCAGAGCAGTTTCTCGCGAAGTGTCCATATTGGTTGCAGTTGTAGCACTTCGGCTCGCCATTATCATTTTTGAGCGGTTGTCGCGAATCTGATCTACGTAGGGGTTTCGGATTTTCTGATTTGGAGTCTTGAATCATTCCCAATTTTTCGGTGCTCGAAGACTGTGAAGGGCCAGCTTTTGCTTTTGGAGTTACACTTCGAGCTGATTTCTCGTATTCTTTTATTCGTTCCACACGCTGATTGCTGATGTGCTTGTAGGCTACAATGTCGTGAAGCAGCTTGTTCTCACTGGTATGTGTAGGGGCCACCATAGCAACAAATGTGTCTTTTGACCATAAACCAACTAATACTTGTTCTTTGGTCAAGGAAAAACTCAGCTCAAGACAGACATATCATTTCACCTTTCAATAAAGGTAAGTTGTGATTTGTTCGTTCTTCCTTTGGACCCTTTGGATCATTTTTCACCATTTTGTTGTTTTATTTTCCTCGATGACATAAGAATCTTTTAATGCTGTTTGAAAGTGATGCCAATATTTAATTTCGTCTGCACGCAATAAATAAAAATCTTTGGCTCCTTGCTTCACATGAATTTTGGCCGTCTCAATTGCAAAACTATCAGGCCAACGGTGTAGAGTTTTCATCGAATCCAGAGTTTTGAGCCAATTCTTATCTCGTGCGGTCCCAACCTCGCCATTAAAGTCTTATTTTTCTTTGCTTGAATTTGGCATTATATGGTAGCTCGTTACAGCTGTTTGGCCGTTTGTCGGTTCCGAAGCAGCATTTTGGCATAGCGACATATTTTCCATAAGACGAATCATCATCTGCTCGCGGCGACGACCATCTTCGATCAAAGACCAAAACATATCATCCATCGTACAATGTTGCTGATGTTCTTCCCTCCATTGTTGATGATTATTCAGTTCGGCTTGTTGACGAAATAAATCTCGACGTATCTCAAGGTTCCCTGGACCTGTGTTATCAGTCGACATGCTCGTGAAACATCGGTCATTTCCGCCTGGAATCGTTCTATTGTTCCTTCTTGCACCATTCCTCACATTCGGCGTCCTTCTTCCTGTCCCTCCTCCCATTATTCCTATGGAGTCTCGATTAGGAGGGTTATTTTCTGGCGTTGGTACTCCCGGTGTCTGTCAGGGTTGAATTTCGCGGCGAAATCCTCGAACTGCTGTAGTGAAATGTGGCTGTTCTCGCCCCCTTTCGCCATTTTTATAACGCACTCACTATATTTCGATGCTGCTGAGTCACGAATCAAACAGTGTGATTGCCGCCATATTGAAAAAAATGTGCACTTTCGGAATTTCACTACTAACTTTTCAGTTTGAGGGTTAAGCACTTGCGGTTTCCAAACAAGGGTAGGCACTTCCAAGAAAGCACCAGAATTATGTAAGTAATTAAGTATATTCAGAATCTAATATTACAATAGGCTCGAAAGTTTCTCACAAGTATTACGTTCTGAGATCTCTCATAGATCATAAATATCGTTTCCCGCACGAAGGCTCACGCTCGGATTCGTTCGATAGCGCCCTCGGTACAACCCTCGTAACGCTCTTTTTCGCACATTGATCTACATTTCACGTACGTCTCTAAAGTTCGCCCTTCAGCTCCATCTGTAGGGTTACCGCGCAAGAGTATTAATATTCAAAACTCTAACAGAGGGGTGCAAATAAAATTATACGGTTCCCAATGACAATTAATACAACATAAAAATTTGGAGTGATTGAATATCAAAGCAGAAATTAAACATGGTCAATCTCGCCAAATTTGAAAGTTTTCAAATATATTCTAGGGCCCAATGCAGTGGCGTAGCAAATGTGGGGGGGGGCGTTTAGACCCTCCTCTGTCACAGATACCAAAACCCGCGACCAATACACATTTTACTAAACCCTGATAGAAATATTCAAGTCTGAAAGACCAAATGTGGTCCGCAATATTACAAATCATAAGACAAAACATATTTCTATAGGAAACCTAACTGAATTTCCAAAAATAAGAATCTTATACGAATGCATTTTTTTATTATCTATAACTAATTAACCTTTTATGCACAATCGAATGGCTCTCATGTTTTCTTAATTAATAGATAGTTTATATTATTTGAGAAAAGTTTAATTTTTCAATTTAAGTAGTAACGTACTTTCTGTTCAGCACTTCAAACCCTTTCCACTATCACATCCTGGCTACGCCACTGGCCAAATTTTCCCTCTTTACAAAGTTTCATTAAAACTGAAAGATCACTTGCGAATCCTGATATTTCTAACGCATTTCTAAATTCACTAATCAGTTAACAGAATACAATTTTATTCTTTTAATAAATATTTACATTGCATCAAAATGAAATCTGTGTGCTTCTTGTAATTTTTCAATTTTATCTTCCCGTCTTTCTTTCCAATACAAAACAAGAATGATTGTCGTTATTAAGCCACAGGTCCCTGTTAAAGCTGCTGCACTTAAAAGAATTAATTTACTAGGCGTCACAAAAAGCTGTGCTTTCCACCTGGATGGTTCCGACATTGGATTTGGAATAACAACCATTTGAGAATTTGGGATAATTTGGGGCCAATCTCGATACTTGCCACTCACCTAAAAAATGAATGTATAAGAATTATTAGAAAATTATTACATAAAAATAATTTATATGCACAAATCATCAAATTTTTACCCTAAGTTATATGTTATTAGAGTACCCTCTCACCACTATTCGATCTTGTAACAATGTGAAACCTAACTTCATAAGGCAAAGCATTATTCATTTTCGAAGTAATATTATGTAGAATAAATTTTTACATACGATATCAACCCTTCGTCAACTAGGTGGGTCGTTTACGACCAAGTCAAATGTTCTCACCCAAGTATCTACGAAATCCAAAGATAGCGGAGTACAACTCCCCTCCTTAAAAAAAAACTTTTGGGTAGTGGGAACTGAACTGCAAAGGGGTGCCGCAATTGAATACTGTGTCTCTAAGAAGTAACGATATCAAATCAAGCTTGGGTCTGAAACGACTATAAATAAAGTTTTCCCACACTGTTAAAAATGTTGGTTGAGTTTTTAATCGTGCCAAGCCGGAAATTATTCGATCTCTGTGCGACGATGTAGTTGAAAGTTACGTTCGCAAGGTTAGAAATTTCCAAACACTCTAGTTTAAATATCTGTATGCGTGAAGAACATAGCACAACTTTCTGTAAAGATTGCGCTAATTGAATTATTTACTGCCATATACTTTCTGCAAATAAATATACTTTTTGGAACAGGAAGACATGGAACTTTTTTCTGATAGTTTTTTTTTTATATGATATTTTATATTTATATTTTATATAAGTTTTTTTTTATATTCAGATATTCCTTTTTGAAAACGTGACATTTTTAATTCTGAAAATAAATGGAGCATGCAGAAGAAGCTCCGAGGAATACATATGCATTTTTCCAGAGTTTTTTGAAGCATGTCAGATAAAAAAAGACGCCCGAACAAAAATGACATACCTAGTTGACTGAAGCAGCAACAAAATCTGGTGGACGAAGGGTTAAATAACATGTGAGGACATTCGCATGAAAAAGTCCTTATGTTCGGTTTTTAGCGTTCTTTTATGTCAGCCTCGCACAAGAGAACTTATTTCCATCTATTCATGCGGACGCCCACATACGTATATTCACTTATTTAAAAAAAAAGTTCTTTTCCTAAAACTAATTTGTATTTTGCTTTTCTACTTTATAACTCAGGGAAATGTACATAAATTTTGCTTTACTACAGGCCAGGATTTGTTAAATATAAGTGGCTAGGCATGGTTTACCCTGAAAAATCAGGTGGTGAGGGCTAATCGCCTTGAAGGGATTTTAGTTGGAATGCAATTTTGTCATCAATTGAGTTATTTCCTTATTGTTAATTTAGGTTTTAGTTATTAAAAAGAAGTTTTTTAACCTGATCAGATTATGGCTTTTTGACACCTTCTCACGTTACCATGGGTCGTTTCTGACCCAAGGCATGTTAAAACACTCAATTTTCCATAAAAAACTGCGGAAATTCCCGTACTCTTAACCACTTTTCCTTTAAGAGCACATCATAAAGATTGAAAAAATTTACACAAATATTTTATTTTTAGTTATAAACACACTCATCTCCTGAAAATGCAGAAATTCACTAAAAAATTCAGAACTTGCGAACAAATTCAGATGTTTGAATTTTTCAAATAGCAATGTAAAGTGCACAAAGCGTTTTTTCACGAAAAATATCACGAACTCGATGGAATCAAAATAAATCAGAGGTTAGAAGGGATATAAAGCAAAATCCTCATGATATGATTGAATGTTATCTAATGACTCATTTTTTACTATGGTAGTACAATGTACAAGTTGTGAAGGCTAATGAGAAGTGCGGCTTCGGAGACTACTCCGAATTTTTACTCGTACTCATTTTTTTTAAATTGTTTATTTATAACGTGATAATTCATTATTAATGAATAACTACGAGTAGTATCTTGAAGTTTAGATCTAGAGCTTTTAATATATGTGTTATAAAGTACAATTTCTAGTATTCTAAAGTACTTATCAGGGGTCAATTAGAATGGTTTTGTATTTTATGCAAAACTTGAAGACATAATATGAGGGTTGTCTAAAGTATGATATTGACAGGTTGGCAATTCAGTATAATGATTTTTTCTTAGTATTTAATCTATATTTCAACCTAGCATAGCTAGGATATCAAAAAATAAGTATCATGTACTCAGATATGCCCCGAATGTTAAAAAATCCGGTTGCAGACACTCGAAAAAGTCTTCGGAAATTACGCAATTTGAGCCATGTACTTACATATAAAAATTAAAACTGGTCGAAAATATTTTTATCATCTTGAGGACCTTTTTCTACATCAGAGCGCACCGGTGCAACTTTCGTGGGTACACTTTCGTGAGAACCGCCCATCTATCGAGATTCCGTCGCCGAACATAGCGACCCTCTATCCCCACCTCTAGCGAACCGACGGCCATCACCGAGACCCAACTTATCAATAGGTGCACCTATAGTAGTGGGAGTACCGACGAGAAACGCAAGGGATAGGAGCACCTATATCTGCCATTCTCAAACGTTTCTCGGAGAAGAGAATTTCCAATCGACAGGAGCACCTGTGATTGTAAAGTCCGAATGCCACAGAAAATTCAACCAACGGGTGCACCTGTGGTTGCCATTTTGCGCATTACCAATATTACCGATATTAACGATTTAAACGACGCTACCGACTTTACAAATGCGTATACGATTTCAGTGCGGAACAGGCACACTTGCCGTTACAAAAAACGAAGACATAAATTTTAATTGTCAGGAGCACCTCTAGTTAGCACTTATCACCATTCCCTACTTTACCTACATTCCGAAAAATATTGTTTAAAAATGACTAATAGAAAAATAGCATAAAATCGTACCCAATAGGCGCAGCAGTGGATGCCATTTTAGCCGATATAAATGCTAACCTATAGGCGCACCTATGGTTACCATTTATCATAGGTTTGCTGAAACGTTAGAGGCATAACGATCGTATTCTAAAATGCCATCCCTTACCTCAACCCCTCTTTTGCAATTACCGTAACGACCGTAGAGGGGAAGATTGAGGGCCCGGGTATTTTACAAACCGATTATTATCGATATCCATATTTACATTTTACTTCCGCTTCTGTTCAGTATTATTTTCTCAATTTCATCAGACTGCAAATAAAACAATCTAGAATTATTAGTCACACTCGTCACATAAACACGTAATATTAGCACCACGCTCCACACGACACGTACACTTAGCACTGTAATCTTCGCAAACACACACACACACGTCCCCGTGCACGCATCCGCCACATAAAATACTAGGTCTTAAGTTAGAATTGTAGCAATTAGTAGGGAAATAAAAATCCCCCCATTTCTCCTGCATTTCTTGCCATAAAGAAGCTTTGTTCAATTTTTTTTTTGTTATAACACGAATTCCAAGTGCGCCCCACCAATTTTCCATTGGATTAAGATTTTGGAATTAAGCTGGGGCATCTAAAAGTTTCACTTTTTACACTTTCAAAAATTATCTTGCTGAAAGATCCAATTTTTAGGCATCTTTTTTTTTTGAAGAGGGAGACTGGTCCAGCCGATCCAAACAATCGACTTTTTTGCGTAAAAATCTTCCTTTACACGCAGAGAATGCATTCCCAAAGTTGTAGAATCAAATTCGACAATGAAATACAGTTAGGAGCGGTGCGCGTCGAGGGGCTATTCACTCTCGAATCGCACAGAGTACGTCTTTTTTACTCTATCGACTACACACCGTTTATCTCTGGTCTTTCTTTCAAATTTCTCGCTTACTCTTATTGGGAGTCAGTCACGTTAGTGCTGGTTAGCTCCAGGATTCACGGATTAGCTTTAAACAGCCGTAAGTTGGTGACTCCCAGAAATGTATGAATGATGCAGGGGTCTCTTTTTTCAAAATTTTCTTCAACCCTTTCTACAATGATGTTGACTCAAAGTTTCTTCCATGAAATTCTTCATTGGCCCTGAAAATTAGTGGTTCCGTTCGATATGATGCTGTCTCGTGATCGTGTCGGTACCGCGTCAGTTTTTTCTGAGTTCGGGATCATGTTTCCGATATCCGTGATCGGTTTTTCTGTCGCCTCGACTTTGGTTCGGGAAGTCGATATGTCGACTCGTGATCGTGAAGAGTTTTCGATACTCCTTCGCCAGATATTTATCTGTGACTTAGCGGTTCACAATAGCGTGAAATGAAAAACGAGGTGCAAAATGAGATATAGAACGCAATAATGCACCGATTATAGATTTTTTTTTAAATACAGGCCTAAATTTTCTAGAAAAAGTCAAGAGTGGATTTTTAATTTTTTCTTAATGCAAATAGCGAAGTGTTGAATTTTTGCATTCCATGTTTTATTCCTGTATACAAAATTGTTTTTATACTTCAGCTCACTTTGTTTCAATTCAAAGCCATATAACAGGAAGGAAAAAATGTTATCTTGCAAAGCCAATTGTTATTAGCACATTTCAATAACTTGCTTGTATTGTTTGTATGATACGAAGACATCAAAATTCAAGACTAAATGTTATTAATGACTTCTAGAAACAAATTCTATACACAAATGCACATCACCTTGCTGAAATTATATTTCGAATGACGTTTGATGAAAAGTTTTGCCTATGCATTTATATTTTTGAATTTTATGAACAAATTATAAATAAAGAAATGTATATTTTGGGCGTTTTCAAGCAATAATAAATCATTTTTTTCAAATCATTGAACAATGTAGCTATGCGTTAATATTTGTTCATTTTAGAAACAAATTATATAAACAAATGCACATTTCGTTCTTCCTCAAGCAAAAAAAATCGCTTTTTCATCTCACTTTACTTTTATGAATTTGGAAAGGTTTTTATAGAATCAAACAATATTCTCTAGATTTTTACGAAAATTTGAAGTTATTTTCTGTAAGATTTTAGGACATTTTTTTTTAATTTGCAGAATTTAAAAAAATTGTAGTTTAAAAAATTTTGAAGTTTAAGAAAATTAAATAAAATTATACATTGTAAAATTGCAGGGCTTATTTTATTCCTTAGAATATTCTCTGAAAATCTCATTGGTACGTTTTTATTAAAAAACTTTATTTAGTGATTATAAAATCGTTATTTTTGTAATCAGTAGGTTTTCACAAATAATTTTTTTTTTTGATAAAAACGTACCCATGAGATTTGCAGGGAATCTATTAAGGAATGAAATATAAGCACTGCAGCCTAATAATCAAACAAAAATTGCAAGTTTTACTTAAAGAGAAAAAGAAAAACATCAATCTCTGAATAGTTATTGTCCAATAAAGAAAACCCGAAATATTTATTTCAAAAGTCCACCTCGAGTTCTTTTCCAAAATTAGTTATAATTAATATTATCATATTTTTCTCGATTTTAAAAATCATTTTTAACAAGGTTTATTTTTTGTACTTGAAATAACGTATGATAATATTATTAATTATGAAATAATAATATTAATAAGTAATTAATAATAATAAATTTAATAATAAATATTTATACACACGTGTATATATATATATATATATATATACATATACATACATACATAATACTATATAATATAATATAAAATATTACAAAATTTAGACTATTTTCTTTTCAGATATTTAAAAATACACAAATAATTTCAAAATTATTTTTAATTCAAAAAAGTCCTAACGATTATTATCTTTTACCCTGAACTATCAGAACATTATTTTTATTTAACAAACATTTTTTTAAGCATTTTCACTGTGCATTATTTGAATTTTAGGCAAACTGCATAGCTGGCGCCGCCACACGGTAAACCCGTCGTGCTAGTAGTGATAGTTACTGCACTTTGGGTTGTTGTTGTCTCTACTCCAGATTCGGTGCACTGCTTACCCCAAACTTGCGGAGATCAGGCGCTCCGACATGTGGATGCAATATTTTTACAAAATTCTCAAGCGGGGAACTATGCCGCAAGCGCCGCGTGTGCACAACGGCTCGACTATATTGTTGGTTAAACGGTTCGGTCCGTTCGCGGTAATGGTTCTCCTGAATCAGTGGAGCCGTTCTACTTAAAAGAGATGGGGCTGTTCACTGTGTAAATGGTGCGAGAATTGAACGTGTTAGGTGAGCGGCTCTACCAAGCTTCTCTCCAGATATAAAAGAAGTTTGCATGCTAAATATATATAATTTGAATTTGAAGATTATTATTATTATTATTGATTTTTTAGGATGATTACTAGATAGATAGATAGATAGATAAATAGAAAGATAAATGTCTATTTTTCGTCCTGTTGGCTTCTTAAACAGTAACATCCATTCACAACTTATCTCTAAGATCTCTCGCTTTTATAGCCTAGACTTCCTCGCTTCGCCTTGCCTCGCACGCATGGCCCTACATTCTCGCTTTGCCTTGCATTGCTTTATATCTACTTTCTCTCCTATTTGCAATCTTTCCTTTTCCACTCCTCTTCCTCCTTCCTTCTCCTCCACTCAATCTTACCAAATACCCCCTACACCGATGCTACTGCCATTTATCCCCTCTTTTATGCGTCAATCCCTCTATGCTCATCACACTCCTTTCAACCGCCTCACACTCCTATAACCAGTGTTCCACTGTTGCATCCCTGCTGCCACACAATTAATACATTCTCTTCATTTTCATCCTGTTAAGCCTTTAGTCTCTTATTATTTCCTCCCCTTCTGCCTTTTCTCTCTTCGTGCCCTTCACCTAACCATCTTATATACCTTCCTTCCTCATGTATCCTTCTCACTTTATCCATCTGCAGTCCCGGTCTAAAATACTTTTCTCATTCAACCTCCATCTTCCTGCCCCAACATTTCCTAACCAGCCTAGTGCCCCCCTCTTCCAAAAATTTGTCCTTATATTTACACGCTCGACTCCCCATTATAATCTCTAAATCCGTCCTTCCTGTCTCCATCCTGAAAATATAGTTAGGCGTATTACTTGTCAACACTAGTGTCCACTTTACATAACTCTCCTGTATCCTATTTACCTCCTCACTTTCTTTACACACCCACACCTCCACTCCATAAAATAAGACACTTATCACTAGCGAATTGAACCATTTTTTCTTCCTTCCAAAATCATCTGCAAATAGCTTCTTTTCCAGCTCGCACACCTGCCTCATCGTCACGTTTGCCTTTCTCACTCTCTCTCTCTTTTATATGACCATCTCCTCGCCCATTCCTCAGAAACAGGAAGCCCAGGTACACAAACACTTTCACCGCCTTTTCCTGCCATTGCACTCACCTCCCTTATCCCTTTCAACTCTTTTCCTCAACGTCATAACCTTGGACTTTTCCGAATTCAACTGTAAGCTATTGTTATCCAGGTATCTTATCAACCTTTTCATCATCTCCTTTAAAGCGTTCTCGCTCTTTGCTGGTAGCACTATGTCATCTGCATACGCGAGTGCCCATATCTTAACCCCTCCTACCCTAACTCCTCCTAACACTCCGACCGCTGGCTTAGCCTCCATATTCGCGATTAGAATCGCAAAAAGCGTTCGCCTCTTCATACACCTCCCTTACCCTCTCTATCAGGCATATTTCCACTGTCGTCTCCACCATGGCCTCCCACAACCTCCTCCCATCCACCGAAGAGAACACTCCCTTTAAATCCATTCAAAGCGTGTACACTTCCAAATCTCTATCCACCACATTCTTCAAGACGTAAATATTGCCGATAGTGCTCCTTCCCTCTCTAAAGCCCGCCGGCATCTTCGGCAATATTTCTTGCCACACGACATTCTTCCGTAGCCTATCCGACCATACCATCGCGTATAAGGGGCATTATTTCTCAACTGTCCCAACTTTAAAAGTAATGTTCTTTGATTTTCTTTTAATTCTCGGAGCATGTTCACCAACCCAACAGTACTTAATCGAAAAATGTATAGTCCTCGATTACCGCCCCTCTTCAAGTGGTGGAGAGAGGGGTGACATTTTCAACCCGAACACCTGCACAGGTATTTTCAAAAGCCTGTAACTTCCTTTCTATTTTAGCGATTTAAATTTTGTATGAAGGTTTTCGAAAGGCTATTTTTCACTCTCACATTCTGATTTGAATTATGCACAGCTTACACAAAAACACAGTAACGCAGTCAAATATAACTTATGTAACGCTGTAACAAAATTATTATAGGCCCCGCATGTAAGTAAGTGACGAAACAAATGTTACACGATTGTTAGATAGCAGGTATGTTACATTGTTACATTGCCCTTACTAATGTTACAGAAGTACATCGTTACGCTGTTACAGTTCAATTAACTAACACAGTAAAAAAATTGTTATAGTTCATGCGTGTAATGAAGTTATAGAATAAATGTTACATTCTTCTTCTATAAAAATTACATTACACTGCTACAGGACTGATAAAATTGTTTTTAGGGAACTGGTACATATTCATTCCGTAAAAATGCTACTCAACTTTGTTACCTTCCTTTTAATAAAAAAATACGTCACTGAACAGTAATATTTGTTAAATAATCAGACATAACAATGTTATCCTATTATTACGGAGCAGTTACGTAACGTGTTTACTAATAAAATTGTTTTCACTGTTTCAAAGAAAAAAAGGGTCTAGAGTTTAAAGAATCTCTCAACCTGGAATCATATACCAAAAAGCTTAAAAAGTACAGTCGGTCACATAAGAGCATACTCACGTTAACCAGCGGTTGGTAAATTGAAAGGCTGTACGATTTTTTTATCATATAGAGAGAAGCATTTTTCTTGATGCATCGTGAAAAAGAATCAGCTGCCTGTTATTTTTAGGTTTTTTTGTGTTAGCACACCAAAGGGCCCAAAATGACTCAAACGGCTGCTGCAAAATGCATGCGAAAGTCGAAGCATTTCATTATAAAGTAGGTGAATCGTTACAAAGAAGTTAAAAATGACGATGCCTATCCAAATCGTGGCTCTCTTGGAATAGAGTCGAAAAAAGATGAGTAAATGATTTTGACCCTGTTTCTAAAGAACCCGTCTCAATCTTTTCTTGGTCGTGCTTAAAAACTGTGTCGAAAAGGTTTGAAAGTATCGCACAAAACGATTCGTAGCATTTTCTTGCGAATAACTCAAAATCTCGAAGCACTTTGCAAAGTCCAACGCTGAGTTTAAAAAACTGGCCAAAAACGTTTCGACTAGGCGAAAGATAATTTAGACCATGACTATGGAGGGGCGGGGGGGGGGGCTAATCCCATAAAAAGATTTTGGTTCCAAAGCAAAATGAGGCTTCGAAAAAACAGGCCGTGGAATTTGCAGCAGCTCTTTCGACGAATTTGCAAAAATTCAAGGTCATTTCCTAGATAATATGCGGAAAATCTCATAGAAAGTATGCCTCAAAGGTGCCAGGCTATTATAGATGCTGGCGGAGATTGGACCTGTTAATACTGTACACAAAACTCTCGCTTTCAGTCAAGTGTTGTGGGTTGCCTTTAAATGGGCATGGACTGAATGCGAAGGGATAGAAACGTAAACAGTGAGGGCCGCCTGACTCGTTTCCA
>NC_046662.1:134508624-134514254 GCF_010883055.1 Belonocnema kinseyi
GCTATCTAAGGATGGTACTATAGAACGCCACCTCAAGGTAGGCCTAGTGGCGCCATCTCTTGGTCAGGCCGGAAACTTATCAATCCACCCTCGTATATATAGTGTCGCAACCGCTCTCGTTCTACTGCCCTGAAAAACTGTGTGAGCCAGGAGTTCTAGGAAGGCTGAGAATGGGATGCCTGAAAGCTAGAGTTTGGTGTATTTGCATCAAAGTTTTCGATCTAATATAATAATATATGCAAAAAATTTCGTAATAAATATCTTCATTTCTTCTTAACAGTGAATAAGCTGTTATGCGACTGACTGTATATAAAAAATAGGAGGTCTAACACGCGCCTACTGAAAAGAAACATGTTTAAAACAATCCTTCGGAGAATGTACTGGAATTATCAGAAACCAGCGGTGCAGAAGTAAGACAAATCAGACTGACAGTCACTTCTATGCATCGCCTCCATAGAGAAAAAGGTGGAAATCTTTAAATTTAAATTTAGTAGCATCTTTTGACAGGACCTGCACTTCATTTACAAAGGCTAAATATATTCTATAGACAACCGCAAGAAACTGCACTGATATCACGTTTAGTGTGTCAAGCGTTAAAAATCATCGCATTCAGATCTGACAACAATTAGCAAAATCCGTCAAAGAAGAGTTAGAGAGCCAATTAAAAGGTCCACTAGTCGTTCATTGTGACGAAAAATTGATGAAATACGCTACAAGTAATGGAGCAAGCTCACGCAAAGTAGTGGACAGACGGCCGCTTTTTGTTTCGGAGGGACATTTTGAATATTTTCTGGGATAGCCTAAATTAAACAGAGAAGCAGGATCGGCAAAAGCAACCGCGGTCGCTGAGATATTACGAGATTGGGATTTCATGAACAAAGTAGCTGTCATTGGTTTCGAGACAATATCAGCACATACAGATAAGTTTCTACTGATATACAATGAAAATTTGTTTAATTTCTGGCAGCTAATAATGTACCATTTCTTATGATTATTAAGTCATCTTATTTAACAGATAAAAACAAAGGAACCGCATTGCTCATGGAAGTCCCAAAATTGAAATAGTGGACCCTTTTATTAACGTTTGGCACAGTTCAGACAAATTAAACTTAAAAAATGCCACAAAGACAAAAAAGTTCGTGAAGTACTTGGGTGAAGACGTAAAAGTCACTTGAGAATTTGCTATGGTGCAACTTTAGATAAGTACATTTGAAAAAATATTTTTCTGTTCATATGTTTCAATGAATGTCTTTAAATTGGATTGTTAAATATGAGGCCGTTCATTCGCGGGAGCAACATCGAGAGCTGCTTCCAGTGACTTCCATCAACCGTCTCAGTTGATGTTTTACCGATTTTATACCGGCTTTCTAAATGCCACTAGAGTGAGGTGCATTCGGCAGAAAAAAGAACAAGTTTTCCTCTGGTTGGCTAGGTCTTCGGCCACTTTGGCGATTATAATTTTTGCGCTTAGAAGAATAAATCGTAGCCCCCGGTCAGTTGATTTGAATGTGGTCGCACTGTCTCTATATAGCCTTGAACAAGCAACTCGTTGAGAGATAAAGCGTCTAAATACGCCTGAAAAAAGATTTAAGGTGTAGCTAGACACTGCCTCCAACTGTGTCGCTCTTGTTGAGAGGCAGATAAAGAGACAGATATATACTTTTTATGAATTAATTCCTCGACCTGGTGAGGCCCGAAAGTTCACAACACTTGGCTCAAAGCAGAGAAATCAATAGAGATATCTGAAGACGACCGCCTACTCGCTGGATTCCATTATCGTCCAGGAATGGATGCAACTTCAAGCGCTTACTCTTACTTAAGTTTTTTTTCATCCTACAGAGGCATGAATTCTTCCTGAAAATGATGAGACTGACGTAGGGTGAGCAGAACACAGTCTGGAGAACATGTAGATGCAGGCTCTCATTCGAATCAGTTTTTCAAGGAGGATTATCAACTAGGAAGGTTCTAAATGTAAGACAAGGCGGCCAGGATCACCTTGAAGTTTATCTTTAAAGTTCCTAGTATTTCTTGCGCCTCTTGATTCACAGCCTTGATAGTTAGTACAATTCTCTTAGGCTAATTACTAGGTGGTTCAGTCTAACAGTTGGGTCCATGCAACCAAAGAGATGAATCCTTCAGCTCATTAAAATCAAAAACTCTAGTTGCGCAATCAGCAGGATTGAGCTTTGAAGGCACGTCTTATCAAACCAGATCCTTCAGAGTGTAATGCATTTTATCCGCTCGGTTTGCTACATAAGTTGGCCTGCGAGATGGGTGACCTTGAAGAAAATTAAAAAAGGTCTAAACGGCACAGCAGCAATATTTTGGGACATTTCTAAATCCAAGTTTTGACGAGACAACATGGAGCATCCTAATCCAGTCCAGAAATTCACAAATTCTGAAAAAATACTTTGGCTTTGATGAAAAAAGGAGCCAGTCAGCCAAGTGAATCAAACAATAGTGCCACCTCAGAAGCCACCATTCGGTATGGCGTAAGTCAGTGGCTCTTTTGATAAGGACACTAAAGTGGGAGCAGTCAGATGATATACTCCATTCAAATCCCTCAGTGGAAACGGAATCTTCAGTTTCAAAAGTCCAGACTTTGCGCGACTGAGATCCAGAAGACTCTGTAAGCAACTCAGGTTTGAAGGTAGGGAGATCCAAGAATGGTACAGCCCTAGCACGGTATGTGACATTAGTGAGACAGTAGACTTGCAGGTCTTGGTTTGGTTCTGGTCTCCAAACTATTCCCTTCATGTTACAGTTTATGTTGTCTACATTTATTTGACGAAACATCTTAACGATATCGGTCGTGAACACGTACTTGAAGAGTCTCCAAAGTATCACAATTAACCAGACATCCTTTTGAAGTTTCTGTCCTAAATGCATTATATCATTCAAAGTTGTACCTAAATTGGAGCGTGAAGATCCACTGAATACTACTATGATCTTTGCAGATGGATCGTTCTTTTTTAGATCATATGGCAAGGCAAATAGTAATAGTTGTCAACCTGAATATATTGGTTGTTTACGGGCCCCATTTGATTTAATGTAAGGTATTCTGTCATTAATCTTTTGTAGGCTTCCTTGGTTTAGAGTTCAAGATCTTGCTCTTTCTTTTTTAAGATGGTTCTTTTTATAATTTCTTCTAATTCTCAGAAAAGTCACAATTGATTGCTAAGAGTAGTTTTCTACAGCGTGAAGAACACTGGCAAAATCGATCTTCTTAATGATCTACGATATGAGTAACAGATCATCCTGAAAACTAGTTTATATCACAGTTTTGTTTTGGAATATCTAATAGTTTAACTACACGTTCAGTGATAGTGATATAGATTACTAAAGAAAAAATTGTTTAAACAAATTATTATTGTTTATAACTATTTTGTCCTATAGTAATACTAGATAGTTACAGTTTTTTCTGCAATTTTCCACCTTTAGTCAACTTTTTACGTATAGCGAGGTGTATGATTTAAAAGACATAATTAATAACACGAATTATTATTATTTTAAAATATCTTCTCCTATAATAATTCAGAATCAGCTTTTTATTGAAATTTAGTTTCTCTGTAATTAGTTCAAACAAAACTAATATTTATAGTACGATCCATATAAAAAAGTTGTAGAATATATATATTTTTTTATTAAAAAAAAATATATTCACAAAAAAAGGATCGTTTAAACATATTGTTTCTATTGTTTATTATTTGTTCATAAATAAAACGCCAAAGCTCAGAGAAGATAGCTATAAACATTAATTATGGGCTTGAACCGTAATCTTTGTTAACTTGTATTAATTTTTAACTCACTGAGAGAAAAGTTGACAAAAAGTGAAAAATTTCAGAAACACCGCAACTACATAACACTACGACATGAGAAGATAGTTATAAGAATAATGACTTTGGTTAAACTTATTAATTATTAATTTTGAGAAAACGAAACTACTTGTAGTTAAGTGAAAAAGACTACGAATTTGGGCGTCGCTTTGTGTTAAACCGGATATTTTCATTTTGAATCGCTTAATTTACCCAAACAGAAGTTGCAAGACAAAACAGCAGGTGCAATTGGCAATTGGCCGACCCTTTTTTGCAACCAGGTGGAATTATGAAAATGATTCTAGGGGCAGAAGTCTACTCCTATGTTTTAAGGGGAGTGTACACTTATCGGATGGCAAGTTATCGGACTTGCACTGTAAATGTTCCGAAAGTGACAGTAATGATGAAATTTTGATTTGTTTCCCAAATATTTTTTATAAATTGCTTGCCGATGCAAGTCGTAAATTACGCATTGAAACTTTCAAATGCTTCGTTTCGCTGACAAATTTGGCAACAACTAAAACTTATCGTCACCAAAAGTTCGAGGAGGGTTCAAAATAGTTTCTTGGAAAATAGCGAGTATTTCTGAGTTGTGGTTTACCAATAACAATTAAATAAAGACCTGACGCACGAGCGATACACGTGCGAGCTTGTTCTAAGGTAAGTTTCTAAGGTAAGGTTCTAAGGAGCATGTTTCATTTGATCGCAGAAGGCTCAATTTTAAACTATAAAAGTTTTTTTTAATTTTCAGGTAACTTGCGAAATGAACGTATGCATTAGATGTTATAAGTTCTTTAATCAATGATAACAATACAATAATTTGTTTAAATAATTTTACGTTCTTAAAAATAATAAGTGTTTAAGTATATAGTTAGCCTAAAAAGGCAGGGGAAACATTTTATCTCACAAAATTTTGACAAATTTTAATATTTTAAAGTACTAATCTCATTTTTGAGAAAACTTATCAATGTTTAAACAAGTGTAAATTGTTAAGGCAATTTTTTTGTGTTCAAATATTTTATATCTCGAATTTTTCGAAGCATTTCATATTTATGGTACTACTTTATTTTTCACGAATACTCCTAGATATTTAAACAAATTGAAATTGGTTAAAAAATAATTTTATTTTACCGACTTTATGTATTTTTGTATAGGTAGAGTGGAGATCATGCGTCTTTACTTTATATTTATTCCTTTGTTTTGACGGCTACTGAAGATTAAGCGTTAAGATAATACAGTGTTAAAATTTAATAAACATTGAGAAAAAAAAGAAAATTATTTTAAAAATGACTCACTTATAGAGTTTTCTTTGGGCACCCATAAGAGCGGCTTAAGGGGATTTATTAGAGTTATACAACGGGATGTAAGATTCTGGCTGCAATTGTGAATATTTTTGTGTAATTTTTTGCATTCGCCATCTAAATATTATTCTCTTTAGTTAGAAAGAGCCGATTTTTTGTTAAGATGTTTATATTCTATTCAATAATCAAAAAAGGAGAGCTATAGAGAAAAATATCAGTGACGCTCAGATTTAGTTGTGTGCACACTCGTAACATACCCATCGAGCCGCGTCAAACCGGAACGAGGCAGGCACCCTGGAACGCATCGAATTTCTCGTAACGAATGACCGTTTCATTGTTATAAGATTCAGACCAGTTACAAAAACTTAAATTAAATAATTGCAGTAAGTTACTCTTTGCCGAAACGTGTACACCTACGCCCTCAATGTGAATTACCAATCAATCTGAATATAAAAGTAATCAATAAAAATAAAGTTTATCCTTTATTTTGAAATATCTGAATACGCAGCTTTAG
>NC_046662.1:134514354-134558279 GCF_010883055.1 Belonocnema kinseyi
CGAAGTACGAGATACGTGATGAGAATGTCTTCGTTAAGCGTCGTCCGAAAGTGTGTTCCGCTAGCACCTCCACACGGAATCTGAATATTTTCTTTGTGCCAAAATTTTGGGCTTTTTTGGGCTTTTTGGACACCGATGCCGATTTTTGGGCTCTTTTAATTTTCTCAAAAGACCGACTTGCGGGTGAAGGTGCTGGCCGCCAGCACATCCACTGCAAACACAAATAAAAGAATTAAAAAAACCAACCGGGCCAGCATGTACGACTCTAAAAACTCCAAAAATTAATTTTGAAAAAGCATAAAATATGCATGCACTTAAACTAAATGTAATTATATAAGAATTTTGGAATTATTTGGGCTATTATTAGGCACCAATCCAAATTTTCGGGCTCTCTTATTTTTCACGAAAAACCCAGACTTTTTGGTGGAGGCGTGGACTGCCAGCACCTCCACTACATGAAATTTGAAAAAATCAACAGCGCCAGAATTTTGGGCTTTTTTGGGGTCTTCAAAAATGCAAAAATTAATTTGCCAAAACAACCCCTATCTCCGAAAAAAACGAATCTCACATTAAAATATCCATGCACGTAAACTAAATGTGAGAATATCAGAATTTTGGTCTTTTTGCCCTCTTCTTGATAACGATGTTGGGCTCTTTTATTTTTCTTAAAAAAACGGACTTTTGTGGTGGAGGTGCTACCCGCTACCACCTCCGCTACAGAAAATTTGAAAAAATCAACCGCGCCAGAATATTGGGCTTTTTTGGACTTCAGAAATGCAAAAGTTAAATTTCAAAAATCAACCCCTGTCTCTAAAAAACTATCCTTAAAATAAGAAAATTACTTACACTATATGCAGGCATATCAGAATTTTGCCCTTTTTTGGGCTCTTGTTGGACACCATACTGATTTTTAGGCTCTTTCCTTTATAAAACAAAAAACTGACTTTTGGTGTTTTCCATAAGTTGGAATTTTTCCTTTTTCTGCTAAACGATGAGAGATATTGCAAAAGAATAAGAAATCCTTCTAATAAAACTTTTAAAGACCTACAAAGTTGTATTTCAACTTCTTTTCGCATTTGTTACCGTTTTCTAGAAAAAGTAGAATTGTTCATAGTCAAAACAAAAAAATCTCTTAGCTAAAAAAGTTATTTAGTCCGTATAAAACTCACAAGATCCTTATCTTAATCATTTATTTGAACCTTGAACATTCTCGAATTAAAAATTCAAAATAAATACATTCAAGTCCTACCCACTTCTTTATTCATAATCTCAAGCTATCTTATTTCAATGTTCATTCGTTGTCATCAATACATCAAATATAAAGAACAGATAAATATATAGGGTAGGGCAGAGCTAAATTATAACTTTTTCTAGTGTAAATAAAGCGTTCGAAAAATGAGAATAATGTGGACAGCGGTTTCTCAAATATAATTTGTCATCACTTTAGCAGACGATGTGAAAATTATATAACGATGAAGGTCCAAGAACAATAAAAAGTGGAGATATTAATAGAATTTCAAGTTAAATTTTAATTTAAATATTTACCGAAACCTTGGATTCGAAATTGTAAACTTGCAAAGTGATATAGGTATACCAAACTCAAAGTTTCCTGTTGCAAAAACAGAAATTATTATAATTTTACCCGTTTATATGTGGACAAAATATTTACCAATCATATTTTTAGCCCATTCTTCCACCACCTTGGGCTAGACAGCCGCCGAAGGGGAATGCCAGCCCGGGCCAGTAATTAATTAAATCTTTAAGTGCATGCAAAATTAGAAGATTTCGCAACTGGCATTGAAGGTATGAACCGATTTTCATCAACTTTTTTTCAATTTCTTAATATTATACCAGGAAATTGATTGAGCAAATTAAAATTAATTTTTTAACATTTTCCCACATTTTCATTTTTCTCAGCCGGCTCTAATTCTCTAACAACGGAGAGGTCAAGTGAAGCGTGCAAATGTCCGCATTACCGGCAGTCAGGTTTCCCCCTTGGGTTACAGTATTGTGAAAAAATTGTAGGGTGGCGGCTCTGCCCCTACTTGAAAAATCCGAAAAACATTTCAGAAACGCTGGTGTACGGTGTATCCTGGCTATACTTTCACATGCACTTTAACATTTCTATTATTACTGCAAATATTAACCGATTTTCATGATTTTTTTTACTTTCTTGAAATTGTGTGAATAAAGGAATTATACTAATGAAAGTTGAATCAAACTATACTTTCATCATTTCAGTTTTTGTAACTAGCCTGAATCTTATAATAATGAAAGGGTAATTTGTTACGAGAAATTCGATTCACTCCGGGGTGCCTACCTCGTCCCGGTTTGACGTAGGTCGATGAGTGTGCCGCGAAAATTCACACACAAACAACACTGAGCGTAGCTGCTTTTTTCTTTATTTTTCTCGCCTCTTTTTATTATTAAACAAAATATAAACAGTTTCGAGATAAGCATGTTCGAGATCAAACATCGGCTCAACAAAATTCCGTGCATGGTTAAAATGGAGATGTAGACTAGGTTCTCCGAAGTTTGGTGAGCGTAGTACAAAAAATTTCAGTGAGCCTAGGTAATTCGTACATCATTTGAATTCCGCAGAATTATCTCGATGTATTAGAATTCATTTGTAATATTTTGAATTCTTCAAAGAAACTTTGAATTCTCTTGCATAGTTTAGGATATAACTTAATTTAATTTTTATTTTCTATATTAGTCGGAAATCCTGAAATTCTTTTTAACTACACTACCGTCGGGATTGCCATAAGAAACTTGTTAAAAGACCCGTTAGAAAGGTTATTAAATTACGCGTTATATTATCCCTAATAGATATATTTTTGACCTTTTTAAGACAATGTACCACGTAAGGCGTTTAAAAAAAAGTACAAGAATTTCTCGAATTTTGTACCTCAAATTAAAATTGTGACATAACCCTGGAAAGTTATAACTAAAATCTGAAATTCATATCTTTAACGCGCGCTGTGTCTTAGGATACTTATGAAAAAAATATATCCGTTGCGCGGGTACATCCGCTTTGCGCGCTCCGCGCGCGGCGATTTGCGCCAAGTTTGAGCGCACCTACGGCGCACAGGCACGCTATCGCGCTCGTTTTCGCGCGTTTTTAATGCGTACAATTTAACTAAATTTTTTCAAATCTCATAAATATTACAACTTAAATCGAAAACTGCAATTTAAACTTCATAGTAATTACAGCCATAAATTGTAACTGATTGTTTTCGATTTATTTTTAAAGAAGGTTTTCAAAGCACATACGGCTTGGACGATTACATTCTGTTTATGAAACTCGCGCTTCGTGCTCGATAATTTGTGTCCAACTGTAGCACTTCATCAAGATAATTTGTAAATCTTGTTCAAATCTACTAAAGACATCGTTTAAAAATTACGGATCTTTTGAAAACAAAAAATGCATATTTTTGAAAATGATCCAACTTTTTGAATTAAAAAATTTCATGAGAATAGTTTCGAAATAAATATATATATTTTATATATAGTAGAAATTTAGATTGATATTTCTTAACCTAATAAACAAATTTTTTTCCTATTTAAAAAATTTTTTTAATCATATAACTGGGAATTTTTAACGAATTTAAAAATGTCGTTAGGATAATTTTCAAGGTTTTTTAACGTGTAAAAGAAAAATTTTACAAACATTTATAAAATTCAAACAAAATTTGTATTCAAATTTTGAAAAAGCTCTAACTTTTTGAATTTTCGTCTAAGCGAAAAATGTAACTGCAGTAGTTTCTAAATATATTTAACATCTATAACATCTATCTATAACATCTATCTATAACATCTATCTATAACAAACTTTGACAAAAATGTCTAAAATTTGAAGAAAAAAATTTTCAAATTTTGAAAATGCTCTAATTTTTTTTCATTTGATAATTTTTGGATTTTGTGAGTGCCGAAACGTACAGATCCATTACAAATCAGCGATCGCAAATTTAGACAATTAAAATATACTCTCATGAATGAGAAGGTAAAAATTGAAATGAACAAGATGTAATCTTTCAAATTTAATCTTTAATTTAAGCTAATAAAACTTCAAAAATATTCACGGGTTCCAAAGATATGACAATAAATGTTCAAACGTGGCTGTATCGAGTCTCAGACGGGGATCACATCAGTCGGAGATCATATTTTATTTATTCGAATTTAAGATAAGACTTTAAAGTGTGTGTGGTATGAATTTGAGATTTTTGCTATAACTTTCCTAGGTCATGCCACAACTTAAAGTAACAAGATACACTCTTTTTTTTTTTAATTCTGCAGAATTCTGTAGAAGTCTTTGAATACAATTGAAATCTTTCGAATTTTTTCAAACTTGTTTGAATTCTTCTCAAATATTTAGAATTTACGTTGAATTATTGTATATCCCTTCAATTCTTTTAAGTTCTGCAGAATTCTCTCGATTTCTTAGAATTATGCAGATTAAAAAAAATGAGTGTATTTTAATTTATTAAATTTTCAACGTCAATTAAATTTGATGATTTTGCAAATAGTTACATAGAATTCCATGTTTTCAAAATAATTCAACAATATTTAAAAGAATTCAAAAGATTACAAATTAATTCTATGAAATAGAGAAAATTCTACAAAAGTCAAAACACTTGAAGAAATTTACAATAATTTAATATGCATTCTAAAAATTGTAAGAGAATAAAAAATAGAGTTAAAAAAAATTCCAAAGATTTCAAAGGAAGTCAAAGACTTCCAAATTTGATGAATTCGCAAATATTTGAACCCAATTCCATATTTTCAGAAGAATTTAGAAAATTAAAAAAAATTCAACCTGCATAGGAAGTACACCGAGATCTATCAAACTGCAGATTTAAAATTGAATCGTCAGGTTAGAAATCGAAATAATTAACATCAAAGTCAGTACTTTTTGCATGTGTGGCACATACCTTACACAGAAAATTACACAAAATTGTATGTAAAATTATTTGAAAGTAAAGACCTATATCATGAACATTATAAGCGAATAAAGGATAATTTTAAACATATAGTTTTCGCCATAAATGCAGCCCAATAAACAAATTTGACGTAAGTTTTCCTTCAAGAGAGACTGAAAAGAGGCAGTGCGGCAACAATGCACGCTCCCTCGCTCCCGCTCCGTCGCTTACCGCGATACCGAAAAGAAAGAATACAGTGGCACGTGTTCGGCTGTGTGTGCAACATTGCCGTGTTCACTTCTAGGATCATTGCGTGGCGGTAGAGTGAATACATGTACATAGCCTGTCCGGATTTTGACTATACTGTAGTAAAAGTTTCGATGAGCCGCTGATCACATTTGCGTCAAAGCCTTAGATACATCGAAAAACCACTTGAAAATTATCCTAATGTCATTTTTAATTAAATGCAAGTGTATAAAGTCATATGGTTTTCAAGGTTTAAAATTTTTTTTTTAAATAGAAAAAATGTTGTTTTTTAATCGTTTAAGCAATTTTAATTCGAATTTTTACTACATACCGCAATATATTCTGCAACAATCATAATGCCATTTTTCGAATCGACCACCATTTAAAAAGTTAGAGCCTTTGACAAATTAGAAACAATTTCTTTAACCTTTGGACATGTATCTCAAAGTTTCTGCTACATGGCAAAGACACTTGCAAATTATTCTCTTGGAATACTCCTTTTCAATGAAAATTTAAAAAGTTTAATGCTTTCCAACATTCAGAGCATTTTCAAAAAATACGCGGAGAGAAATTTTAAGAGCTTAATTCATGGAACGGTACCTTTATATTATTCTAATTTTGGCGCAAGAACTTAAATCCGGAATCATTGCCTTTAAAGCAATGGCCTTTGATCTAAAAGCAAGATGTCCGCGATCTTTGTTCTTGCGCGAAAGTATAAATAAAATGAAGAAGCAGTTCCATGAATTAATCTCTTGAAATTTCTCTCCATGTAGAAAAAACGATGTTTCTGATTAAAATATTTCAAGAAAAATGTTTACTAGATATCAAACATATTTCAAAATTATCATGAAACATTTCGATTACACCAAAATTCAACAGCCTCAAACATCTTAAAAAAATGTACAATGTTATTTGATTTGCAACATTTGGAAATTTTCAAAAAAAGACTTAAAAAATTGTTCCTTGTAGTTTAAGCTATTTAAACTCAAGTTTTTTAATGTACATAGCAATATATTCTGAAACTATCAGAGCATTTTCACAATTTGTAACAATTTCTGTTTGTTCAACTTTTGGGCATTTATGTAGCTATTTTTCGATTCCACCAACATTCGAAAATTGTACCTTTTCACAACTATTTTTCTGAATAAGATATTTCAATAAAAATTTGTATTAGACATCAATTTTATTCCAAAACTATCATCAAGCAAATTTTCGATTACACCAACATTTAGAAACTCCGATCATTTTCAAAATTTGAAAAAATCGTTTTTAAAACTTTTAGCAATTTTGGTAATACTTTCGGATAAATGACAAAAAAGAATTGCAAATTATCACAAAACATGTTTTATTTAAATAAAACTTTAAAAAATGTAACGCTTTTACACATTTAAAAAATTTTCAAAATATGTAGAGAAAGTTGTCAATAAATTTTTAATTTTATTAATCAAAGGTTCTTTTGAATTATACAAAGAATGAAACACTTATTCCAAGGATCACATATTACGAAAGATCAGTCGTTTCGTAGAATAAGAGCTAATAATAATGTCGATCGATGTCAGAAAAAATTTCGACACATTGTGGCTGGCTGGGGTCAGATGACGACAAACTTCAGCCTTTTGGGCGTCCGGTAGGTTCTTGGACGAACGAGGTCCCGTTCGGGAGCCTTTGTTGTGCCAAACGCCTGTGCGGGGGGGCGGGGGGGGGCGTTGGCCGTACACCTGGGCGAGACCTTGCTGCTTTGCGAGGTGATTTTCTTGGTGGCGGGTAAGTCCTTGACTTCGTGGGCGCGCTTCGTGAGGGAGGGCGAGTCTTTGGCCTCTTTCTCTCGCTGGAATACTTGTGGTGAAAGCTCGATGAGTTTAACTGATGAAAACTCAATGGGTGAGGCCCGCAACTCTAGTAGGCCCTCCTCCCTTATGGAATGAAGATCTGCAGTTCCCGCAGGCTGGCTCTGCAATTCAGAAGGTGACGGGGATGTCTCCTCGGGCGGAAGATCGATGCCTAGGTCCCGCAACACTTACTCGAGGGAAATAAGCTCCTCGGTCTCTAAGGTGGATAGATTAGAGGGCGAAGGATTACCTTCTAGGCCTGGTAGGGCCTGATCAAGACTTTGGGAAAAGTTGAGCTCCTCGAGAACCTTTTCCTGAGAGACGGCTTGGATGGGGTTTCCGGACACGCTCTCCGGCGAAGATTGGCTGGCTGTGAGCCCCTTGGTTCGGTTCCGGCGGTCTCCACTGTTCCTCTTCTTTCTTCTGTGGGGCAAGGGAATATAGGCCCCTGGGTTTGCCTACTGGTCAGCGAGGGCACAACGATACCTTTCTGTCCAGCGTTTGTTCTGGCTCGGCGGATTTACTCGGGGCTAGTCCATCTAGAGGAAAATACATTTTTCTGGTGGTGTTCACGTGGTCCATTATGATGACTGAAATGGGATCCCAGATCCTCTTCCTCGTGGACCGATACAAAGGTGGGAAAAATCCCCGATCCTGTTGACAGAGGACGGAAAGATAGATAGGATCTCAGATCCTCTTAACAGAGGACTGAGACGTACGCTGAAAGTCCCTGATCCTCTTGACAGAGGACCGAGAAAAAGGAGAATAGAGAACTTGCAGAAGCTTGAGGAGTAGAAGAAGATAAAGTTTTAAGTTTATTTTGGGTGGAGCACTTACCGTTGTATGTTATCTATTGCCGGAAAAAACTTTACGGTCTAACACTCGCTAGGTTATCTGTTGCCGGAGAATTCCTTCTCGCAATCAGAAGGTGATTTCCGATTTCCTTTTTCACTGACATCCTGGGCAAAGTTAAATAAGTCGAAGTTTTTTTCTGCTTAAGCGAAAGGAGGTTATTCCTAAGACGAGTTTAGGATTGCGAAAAAATATTAAGTCGGGGTTTCAGAAGGATAAGTCGCGGTTTATTATGCGGGCTTCATCCACCAACAATTTATGTCCTTGACGCACAGAAGATAATTCAGTAAGAGTTCGCTAGTCGGAACGCCACCTTTGCCGGGTGGTGACTGTTTTGGTACTGACTAGAAGCTGGCCGCGAGCGAAGGGGTCAGCTGTCTGCGAGAAACTGAACTAACTTATTGGATTGTGAATGGGTATTTAACCATAGTTAAAATTGCGGGCTTCTGCAGTCTGGATTTTTTTAGGTTAGTTGGGAGCTGTTGTTTTGAGAAGCGCAACCGAATATAATTTCAGAGAAATTTAATTGTGTAACAAAGTACTATTTTTCGGATTAAGATTTTTCAATAGAATTGTACTAGACATCAACTATATTTAAAAACTATGATTATGCAATTTTAAGATTACAACAAAATTTTAAAACTAGTATTTTCAAGATTCGCAAACATGGTTTATTAAACTTTCAACAATTTTGATAAAAGTTTCTGATAAATGACAAAAAGACTTGCAAAGTATCCTAATGGCATTTTTAATTCAATAAAAATTCACAAAGTTATATGCTTTCTGGCATCACAATAAAAATTTGTACTGAATATGAACTATAATTCAAAACGATTATCATTCAATTTTTCGGTTTTGAATTTGAACTAATTTAAAATTCATTAATTTTGATTAAACTAAAATTTAAAAACTTCGATCATTTTCAAAATTTAAAACAAATTTTTTTTAACTTTTGGCCATGTGTGCCCAAGTTTCTGATACTGTTAAAGACACTTGAAAATATTCTCATGGACCTTTTCATTTTAATACTTTAAAATTTTAATGCTTTTCAACATTTTGAACATTTTTCCAAAAAGTAGAAAAAACTATTTTTCTGATTAAGATATTTTAATAAAAATGTATACTAGATATCACCTATTGGGTACAGACATGACCTTGATATTAACCGGATATGACAGGCAGCGCCCGCGGCAGCCAAAGCTTGAAATTCCTAGCGGATAGAAATTTGACATCTACACAAGTTAGCACGTGTGCATTGTTTTGAAATATAATAAATAAATAGATGATTGTTTTGAAAACGTATATATCATTTTTCAAAACGAAAATAAACAATAGAGTAAACTTTCTTGCAAAAAGATTTAGTGAAAAAATTGTCTTTTCATTCCAGATAAACCCGTTCAAGCTTCATTGTTGGTTTTGAACATAACCATAAAAATTGCCGGTAGAATGTCAATAAGCGGATTGATGATGTATATTTTAATTAGAACAGGATTTTAAGCTATAAGTCATTCTATCGATTTTTATCCTGAAATATTGAATAAGGGAGAAAGTGTAGCAGTTATTTATGTGGCAAGGGTGCAGAAGTGAAAGTAAATGGAATAAGCCAAATTCAGTGCAGCGTTATCAGACTAGCGTCTGTTAGTTCTCCCTAACACAACGTTAAATTACAAGTGTTTATTGAATAACAAATGTATTCTAATACGAAGAGAAGCATTACAGAGATTTATAATTATAAATTTACTAACATTTTTCTTTATGTCAAAAATATTTATAAATTATAAATGAGATACGGGACACTTGCTGAGAAAAATTTAAATAAATATAATGTAATATAAGTTAATTTGTTCAAATAAATTATCTTTCGAAATTTCGTTTGTTCCTAAAAATTATTACTATTAGACTAATGAAATATTTATAAACATTGATTTATTATTTTCCACTTATTTAAACAAATTGAATTTGTTTAAATAATTTTTTTCTCAATTTTACAAATTAATAATTATTGCTATTTCTTCAGTAAAATATTGACCACCACATTGTTTAATGAATGTTTCATTTTTTAAACAAATTTAATTTATTCAAATAAATTATTTACTAAAATTATTTTTTTTACAAAATATTACCGTATTACTGTATTACAATATTTTTTCACAAAATATACTTCATGAAATTCAAATTAAAATAAAATATAGTCCATTAATATTATGGGATAATTAAACTTTCTAACTTCAAAATCTCTCAACTAGCATTACGTTTAAAAAATAATAAATCGTACGAATATAACATTACTGACTCAATTAACACAATAATTTTTTAGATATCTTAGTATTTATTTTTCAAAAAAGAAGAGTATTGAAATACTTTATGTGATATTTGTAATCCGATAGGAGATCTGTCATTGACAAGAGAAATTCAAAACGCAACTCCGATTAAACCGTTTAATAAATTGGAGCAAAAGTCATTTTCACCAACGCGAGATTTTATCAGCTTTCCTACAGGCACTCCCGTTATCTAATAATTAAACTCTTATTTTCAGCATAAATTTATTTATTTTCAATCGGATGTAAACAAGTGGAATTCATCCCTAAGAAATTCCCGCTTTTAGTGAACAGATGACGCCAGGCCGTTTCCGCGGATTCGACCTATACTCGAAAAAAAAGATCACCCATGTAAAATACATGAATTCGCAGAAGCACCCTTCGCAATGGCGAAGTGCAAGATTTAGTTAGAATCATGTGAAACAAAAGAGGGAAGGCTCATAGTGTCGCCCTGAAAAACACCTCTCTGAAAGGAGACGTTTTTACTTGTCACATGATGCTTTCCAGATGAGATAGTAAATCTGGTTTTTCAAAGCGGCATCAATCTGCCTATGCACCTCATGATGTGTGGATGATCATTTACGCTTTCCAACAGACAGATGGGAAGTATATGGGAGGTTGACTCGAAAACTTCCCGGTTGTCAATCCAGGCCGTCGATAGGTAACGCTGATAGGATGCTGAGTCTCTGCAGACACATCTATCGACGATGAAGTGAACAATATTCGATTTCAGTTCGAATGTTTCTACAATTTGGCATGAGGAAGTTTTTGGAGTCCTTGATTTTGAATTTGACTTCAAAAATTACAAATTAAAAAAAGCATATCTAATATTGCGGAAAAAATTGCAAAATTTCTACATATTGATTTGGAACTTGGTATAAGGCTGTTTTCGAAGTTATTTATTTTGGATTTAACGTGAAAAATTACGAAATTTATATTGACAAATCCAATTATTTTAAAATGTGATGGCAAAAATTACAAATTCAAAATACCATATCCAATATGGATTGCTTCGAGAATTCAACCAATATTAATTGTTTGCCAGGCGAAAACGTGTTGTTGTCTTGAAAAAAAAGCATCGTCGACTTGCCCGTTTTGTTTTGAACTATATTAATATTTTTCTTATACGAATAGAATTATTTGGCTGCAATATTAGGTAAAATGATTCGCAAGAGGATAATTTTTTATGGTAGTGAGAATGTGTGCGGTGACAGATGGTGAGAATATTTTGCGGAGTTTGTGTGGAAGGTATGAGCGGAGTGTGAGGATGGAAGCCTAGGAGGAAATTAGGGTCGCGAGAGGTGAATTGGAGTTAAAAGTGAATTTCCAGAGCATTTGTGGGGTGGGATGTAGCTAAACAGGGAAAGTGAAGTTAGATTGGCGAGAGGGTCGTGGAGTTTGCGGTCAGGAGTTTCGGCCTTCAGGGGGGCGAAGGGTGGTTCTCATAGTGCTGGGGATGTTAGGGGAGAGAAAAGGGTGTCTGCTGGGGCTGTTAGGGATAGAATAAAGCAAATGAAAGGGAAATTTGGGGCGGTATGCGCCAACAGTCTTGAGAGACATATGTAGATTGCAGAAGGTACTTTTTGTACGGAGAGTTCCTAGTTACCAACGGAAGAGCGGGAGGTGGTCATCGAGAGTACTGGTATTGCTGGTAGTCGAGTGGCGCCTCGGGGAGATGGTAAAACCGGAACGAGTCCGGAGAAAAGCGCAGTAGACAGGTTTATTTTTTAAAAAAACGTAAGGACGCGGTGTTTTTAAGCGAGATCAGGGGGTTGAGCGAAGACGTACAGGGAACAATGGAGCAGATAAAAAATATGTGAGAGGAGTTAAGGGTAAGAGATAAGAAATAGGAAAAGGAGGTAAACAAGATGAGGGAGTAAGTAAAAGGATCAGAGAAGGAGGTGTTGTCGGTAAGGAAGGAAAAAGAAGTTAAAACGAAGTAAGTGGAAGAAGAGATGTGGGTTTGGAAGAAAAGGGCGGAAAAAACGTTTGAGAAGGTTGAGGGCAGGGCGGAAATAGAAGTATGTAATAGGGGGGAGGGCGAGAAGAAAAGGTATTTGGGAGAGGGTAGAGAATATGATAAAAGAGAAAGTGGGAGAGCGTAGAAATGAAAAGGAGGAGAAAGTGAATAGGGACAGGATAAGGACAATGGAGTTGAGTATGGAGAGAAAAGAGAAGGTAGATATGAGAAATAATATTGTGATAATATGATTTAAGTTAAACAGCGAAAAAGAAAGGAAGGGGAGCAAGAGGTGCTACAGGGCATAGGGTCGGTTGGAGGCAAGTTAGTAAAATTTAGGCTGTAAGGGAGAAAAGAGGATAAAGTGGCGGTTGCGGAATTGGAGAGCTGGGAAGAAAAGTTGCGGTTAATGCTAGACAAAAATAAGATAAAGGATAAGAAGTTATATATCGATCGAGATCTGACGAGGAAAGAAAGGGATGTGCAGAGAATGGTGAACGACAGGGCTACGGGTGAGAGGAGTGAAGGGAGGGCCGCGAAGCTAGAGTATCGGAAAATAAAGATGCATACAAAAATGTGGGCATGGGACGGGGAGAAAGATGTGTTAAATGAAATACAGGGGAATCTGTTTCGTGAGAAGTAGGGAGGTGGGGGTAAATCAGGGGTAAAGAAGAAAGATAAGGATTTTTGGAAGTATATCCAAGAATTGTATGTGGTTGTACTGGTAAAGACGCGGATAGAGATAAAAAAATGGAATGAACTAAAGTTAAAATTACCAAGGGGGTGTAGATGGAGGCTCTAGGAGGCGGTTAGAGTAAAGAGGAAAGGAAGGTCTAGTGGGGAAATTATAACAGGGGTTAGGGATAGATTAGAGGAAGAGCTTCATATAGAGGGAGAGGGGGAAGGCGTGTAAACGAGGGCAGTAACTATAGTAGGTGCAACGTGTGGGTTTCTTACAATAATGTACAATAATTAACAATAATGTACAATAATTATGGGATAGAAAGGTTTAAAGAACGGGTGGAAGACTTACATGGGAAGAGACAAAAGGATATGTAGGTACTGGGGGACTATGTAATCATGAGTGTTTTATTAACGAATTCCGTGCCATTAGCAGTGTGAAGAATCCGTGGTGTTTCCCAACGCCAAATTACATGCTTGTGGAATTCTGACTCTATTGTGGTCCCGTTAGCTTTTCTAATTGGGATTAATTCCACCCATTTTGTAAAAAGGTCCAAACACTAAAATGTATTGATTTTTCTTCTTTTTAGAACCTGGTAGCGGACCCATGATATCAGCTTATACCATGGTCCATGGTTCTTCGATTACCCTTTTTCCCATGAGTCCTATCTTTCTTTGGTTAGTCGGTTTAACTCTTTGACAAGTCTGGCAATTTTTTACGTATTTGATCACGTCCGAATATACCCCTGGCCAGAAGTAATGTTCGGAAATTTTCGCGTAAGTTTTCTCTGAGCCTAAATGTCCTGTCTGGGTTTCCTCGTAGGTTTCCCATAAAACTTGACGTCTCAAGCATTGGTGTATGACTAATTTACAAGGGTTTGAGTATGTTAATAGAGTAGATTTGATTGGTTCAGTTCAATAAAAATATTGTTGTAAATCTCTGATTCTCTATTTTTCATGTTCTTCGGCTCTTTTTCTAACTTGTCTGATTTTGGTAGAGTACCAGTCATCTGTTTTGTCGTCTACACATGCTTTCGGTTTTTCTACGCCACAAGCCAACGCAAATGCTATGTTTTTTTTCTGGTTCTGCTGATCTCGACAGAGCATCTGGGATAAAATTGGAACTACCTTTACGATATATGACTACGTAGTGATATTCTAGTACCTCTAATGCCTATCTGGCTAATCGACCAGTCTGAATTTCATAATAGCCCAAACCACAACTAGGCACTCTTTTTCGGACGCCGAGCACTGAGATTCTGCGCCGTTTAAACTTCCACTCACGTAAGCCATTACGTAATTTACGCCGTGCATTGTTTGCGTAAGAACGGCTCCCAAACCTGTGTTACTCGCGTCAGTTTCGAGTTGAAAGGGTTGTCACTGGAAAGTGCCTGGAGCATTGATCAAACCGAATAGCATCTGTTCAGATTGCACATTAGTTTACCTCCTTTTCTTTCATCATTCAAGTAGCTTAAGCGAATTAGTTCGACTACGATTCCATGACCGGTTTCTGCACCAGTCTCTCGCTAACGGCGAACGAGTGTGCTCGTGGTTTCTCTCTTAAACCACACTCAAAGTCGCGATTAATTAAACCATCAATGTAAACCATAGTATTATAAACCAAGTGCAATACAGTGATTAATATTCTAGTAAAGTGATGTGTTCTCAATTTTCCTTCTTTTGAATCCCATACCTTTAACCGTCTTACAAAGCTTTCTCCAGCACCTAAAAATACATCTTATTGGTGTTCTATAATTCAAATAAACTTAAAATTACAGACAAAATTGGTCCTTCGAGCCGGATTAAATAAATTTAATGAAAATTAATCGCGTAATTTTATAGTGGATTACAGTGATCATATGTTCGTTCCCTTTTTCCCAAGTTTACAGTTGCTTGCTCACTCAAAAGCAGCCTATGCTATCTGACTCATGAAGAATTTGTACAGTATTTGTGAGTTCAGATAGATAGCTACTTAACTTAATCCCAAGTGATAAATAAGCAACTGACGGTGAAATTAAATAATCATATGATTAAATGATTTTCTTCCTGTGTGTACACGGAGAATCTCTGGCACGAGCGGTTAGTGTTAAAATAAATTTTTTTTATAGCACTAGCCACAGTTTCTAATGGCAGCAGCAGCGCGAGCTTCGTAAGTGTAGTATATAATTTTTCATCACATTTAACCTAAAAAATCTTTAAAAAATTTTTATATTTAAAACAATGATAATATTTATGCGTTGATAATATATTTGATAAATGTAAAGGATTACGAGACATTCTACTTCCGCCCATAAAAAAACAAATTGTGTTAAGTTTAAACCCTACCTTACTTAACCTTCATGTACTATTATGACTTTTAATTTTATATTACCACTAGTGAAAAGTCAAATTTTAATTCGAAAGTTCTGTTCAAAAATATTTTCCTTAGATTGTATTGCAAAAATTAAAATGTTCTAAACGCACTTTATGAGTTCGTTTACTAAAAGTCATTAAAAGTTGAATTTTAATATGCACAACTAAAATCTAAAAATTTAATTCAAAAAGTCTCTTACATTTCTAAAAAGTTGCACAAATTTCTCTTTTCTAAATTTCCGGTTAAATGATAAAACTACATTTGATCATGTCACGTTTTTCCTTAATACTTTCAGCATTCGGTATTGCGGCGAATGAGTCGAGCGATAAGCTCGATTTTCACTTAACGTTGGAGCTATTTGACACCACGCGCTATTGAAAACTAACACGAAAGATTGTTGTCAATTCCAAGAACTTGGCCGGGATAAGAGCAACACTTACAGAGCTCGCGCTGCTGTTGCTATTAGCACGAGCGGCTCGTGGGAATTATCGAGCGGTCACTGCGTTGACAAATGTGGCTCTTGCTTTTCCAAAATTTTTTATTTTGACAGTAACCGCTCGTGTCAAAAGCAATGGCAGCTCTTGCCCCGGTCGCTCCGTGTAGTGATCCCTTCTTTTGTTTTGAACAGGCGAATACCGATTCGCCTTGTCAGGTTCTGTATATAGTGCATACCTAACATAAGTGTACTGTGTATTCCTTCGCTCGAAAGTCATCATGACGTCACCTGTAGATAAACAGCTAGCGATAGCGGGGCTAATTACACGATTCTATTACAACACTAAGAAACACGGAGAGAAGATATGGAAATCTGTAACATACATGGAAACTAGACTTGCTACGCTGGAAAAATACTGGCCGGACTTTTACGACCAGCATTTTGTTATAGTATCGGATCCGGAGTACGCTAAAAATTCTTACGTTGTGTATAATAAATTTGACGAGGTAAAAGCAAATTACATCGCCTCAAAATCTCAATTCAACATAATACTAAAAAACCTCGGCGCAATCCCAGAGAAAATATCAGGTAATAGAAACGTAACTTCTGTATCACATTGTTCAGAAACTTCCTTCAAGCATTTGCACTCGCTCCCTCTTCCAAAATTCAGTGGTGAGCAACTCGAATGGGAAACCTCTGGAGATCTGTTCAAATCAATGGTTCACGATACTAGTATTTCAGATCTTCAGAAACTTTATTATTTAAAAAATACACTTCAGAGTAAGGCTGCAGATCGTTTAAAAAATATGTCAATTAGCTACGCTAATTATAAAGAAGCTTGGACATCGCTAGTTAGGCGTTATGACAACAAACGCGTTAACCTTGCGGCTCATATGTGTAAGTTGCTCTTCTGTCCTTCAGCTTAAAAAAAATCAGTTGACGAAATCTTACGTCTTCTGGATGCCACGAATGAATCCATTTGTGCGTTTTCAAGCATGAGTAGACCCGTAGATCAATTAGATGACTGGTTTATTCATTTGCTGGTTCATAAGTTAGATCCTCAAACTCGCGAGGACTGGGAAACGTCCTTGAAAGACCAGGAAGACTTTCCTACGCTTGGGGAGTTATAAACTTTTCTTAAAAATCTAGTAGGAGCGTTAGAATCTGCTCGGCCAAACGACTGCTCATCTACTTCGTCGTCGGCAAAAAACTCGATTAATACTTCCTCCCAAAAATCTAAGAAACAGAAGTTATCGGTTAATTTAACGACGTCTGAAACGCAAAACAAACCTTCGAATTCTTGTTCCATTTGTTAGGGCTCTCAGTTCATATCATACTGTCCGCGATTTAAGGGGCTTGGTGCTTCCAAGCGCATAGAGAATGTCCAACGCTTAGGACTTTGTTTTAACTCTTTACGTGGAAACCATGATTTCAATTCATGCCCTTCAAATAAACGATGCTTTGTGTGTTCAGAGAAACATCATACTCTTCTTCGGGTTGTTCTAGATCGGCCGGTAAATCTTCTGCTTCGGTCAATCATCTGACTTGCAAACCTGAGCGCAATAATACGAAGACCATTTTTGCAACAGCTTATGTAAAACTAAGTTCCTTTAATGGAAACTCAATTCTTGTTTATGGCTTTCTTGATTCTGGGTCCGAACGTTCATTCATCACTGAACGTGTAGTTCAACAATTGGAGATTCCAAAACAACACTGTGATATCTCTTTAACTGGGATGGGAGATTCGCCACTGAGATGTTCCAGTTATCAGTCCTATCTGTTACTCAGATCGCCTCGAGACTCACAGTTCGAACTTCCAATGTAAGCTTTAGTCATGAAGTCTCTTATCCACTTGCTTCCGAAAAAGAGATTTGAGTTTAAGGACTGACCTCACTTGAGAAACCTTGAGCTCGCTGACCCGGACTATCATCGACAAGTACGCGTCGATTGTTTGATAGGGGTTGATATCTTCGGACATGTACTACGTGAGGGCCTAAAGCAAGGTCCATTAAACATTCCCACTGCACTGAATACATTTTTCGGTTGGGTTGTGTTTGGGCGTCCTGTAGATCATTAAAAAGATAATACTTTCGAGTCTGCCTGTGTTCTTCATGCTGTAGAAAACTACTCTCTCAGCAATCAATTGCGACTTTTCTGGGAATTGGAGGAAATTCCAAAAAGAACCTTCTTAAGGCCAGAAGAGCAGGATTGTAAACTCTTATTAAAAAATAACTATTATAGGAACTCCACAGGTCGATATGTTGTACGATTGCCCTTATCAGGGTCTCCAAATGACTTAGGAGAGTCTCGCCGTATAGCAGTTTCGGTCTTCCTATGGAACGAGAAACGATTCTCAAGAGATCCTCAGGCCAAATAAGCCTACAACAAATTCATGATAGAATACTTTACTTTAAATCACATGAGGCCAGTAACCAACCAAGATCTTCAGGTTGAGAACTATTAATATCTGCCTCATCATGTAATCTTTAAAACAATGATCCGTCTGCAAAGATAAGAGTTTTATTCAATGGATCTTCACGCTCCGAATCAGTTACGCCGTTGAATGATTTGATGCATTCAGGATAAAAGCTTCAAAAGGATATCTGGTTAATTGTGTCACGTTGGAGACTCTTCAAGTACGTGTTCACGGCCGATATCGTTAAAATGTTTCGTCAAATAAATGTAGACGACATTGAGTGTAACCTGCAGAGAATAGTTTGGAGACCAGAAATAAACCAAGACCTATAAGACTACTGTCACATACGGTACTAGGGCTGCACCATTCTTGGCTAGCCGTACCTTGAATCAACTGGCAAGCAATGAGCAACAACGATTTCCATTGGGTTCGAAAATATTGGAGAAGAACACATACGTCGACATCTTTGCTGGCGGCGACTCAAATCGATCAGCTGAGATCAAAAAACAAGAACTCATTTCCATTCTCAGCTCAGCTGGAATAACTTTAAGCAAATGGGCAGCAAACTCACCTGAGTTGCTTCCAGAGTCTTTTGGATCTCACTGGCGCCCAGGTAAGACTTTTGGAATTGAAGATTCCGTTTCCACTTTGGGATTGAAATGGAGTACATCATCGGACTGCTTCCACTTCAGTGTCTCGTTATCAAAAGAGCCAATGACTTATCCAAAACGGATGGTGGCTTCCGAGGTGGCTCAGCTGTTCGATCCACTTGGCTGACTGTTTCCATTTCTCATCAGAGTCAAAGTATTTTTACAGAATTTGTGGATTTTTGGACTGGATTGGGACTCAGAGCTGACTGAAGATCTTTTGTTTGAATAGAATGCCTTCCACCAAAAGCTCGGCCCTTTAGACGAAATCAGAATACCGCGTTGGCTTGGAACCTCTGACTGTGCTGCTCCGTGGGAATTACTTGGATTCTCTGATTCCTCCCAGCGAGCTTACTCAGCTGCAGCCTATCTTGTCTCTAGATGCAAAAATGGCACTCTTCAGTCTAATCTGATCCTAGCCAAAACAAAAGTAGCCCCAATTAAAACAATAACTATAACCAAATTGGAGCTTTACGGCGCCGATCTCCTAGCAAAACTTCCCGATGCTGTCTCTTCAAACCTTGGATTCAGAGATGTCCCAAGATATTGCTGGTGTGACGCTCTAATCGTTATTGATTGGCTTCAAGGTCACCCATCACGTTGGCCAACTTTTGTGTCAAACCGAGTGGGGGAAATACATTCCACACTTAAAAATCAGGTTTGGCAGCATGTGCCTACCAAGTTCAACCCTGCTGATTGCGCAACTAGAGGTTTTGACTCGAGTGAGCTGAAGGATTCATCTCTCTGGTGGCATGACCCAGTTGGTTGACTGAATCACAAAGTAATTGGCCTCAGACAATCGTACGCCCTATTAAGGTTGTGGATCAAGAGACGCAAGAAATTATAGGAACTTCAAAGCTGAACATTGGGGTGAACTTGGCAACCTTGCCTTAAATTCAGGATCGTCCTAGTCGATATTCTTCCTTGCAAAAACTAATTCGAGTGACAGCCTACATCTACAGATTCGGCAGACTGTGCTCTGCTAGCCCTACACCAGTGGAACCCTGCCTTACGATGGAAGAGTTAACAAAGAGTCCAGGATGGCTCAGCTTCGTCATTTTAAGGCAGAATGCATGGCTCTGCAGAATGAAAACAAGATCTCAAGAAAAAGTGAGCTGTTAAAGTTGAATACTTTTTTGGACGATAATGGAATCTTGAGAGTAGGAGGTCGTCTCCAGAATTGTCTACTGAGCTTCGACGAAAAACACCCTATTATTCTACCGAAACGCGATCAGCTCTTGTTTTTAATCGTCCTAAAAGCACACACTATCACTCTCCATGGAGGGCAACAATTGACCTTGAGCCAAGTGATGAGAAGATTTTGGATTATCGGAGCCAAAATCCTGATTATTCATGTCATTCGCAGTTGCGTGACATGTGAGCGTTTTCGGACGCGTACACTCACTCAACTTATAGGTCAGCTGCCCACTGACCGAGTGTCTGAGTCGAGGCCGTTCGCTTGTACCGGAGTACACTACGCTAACCTCACCAGATCTCACCAGAGCGAGAGATGAAATCCTATGAAGGATATATCTGTCTCTTCATCTGCCTCTCAACCAGAGCGATACATTTGGAGGCAGTATCCGGCTACACCTCAAATTCTTTCCTAGCCGCATTCAGACTCTTCATCTCTCGATGAGGTGCTTGTTCAAGGCTATATAGTGACAATGGGACCATGTTCAAAGGAGCTGACCGGGAGCTGCGATCCCTACTTCGAGGCGCTACAAGGATAATCACCTAAGTGGATGAAGACCTGGCAAATCAGGAGACAGCTTGGTCTTTTATTCCGCCGAATGCACCTCACTTTGGTGGCATTTGGAAAGCTTTGCCTAAATCTTCTAATTGTTTAAACGTTTCAAAATCATTTCGCTTTATATATATTTTATATTCAATTCTGACATTTTCGTAAGTTCTGCGCAAACCCAATTTGCGGTTTTTTCTAGGATACGGTTTTGTAAATAGTTTCCTCATTTCTTTCAGGTATGAGTGGATGTCTTAAGTCCTTTTTTGGTTAAAAAATTTTATATTTTGCCTAATTTCTTCGGAAAATCCTTCGTCGATATAAGCGTTTTTGAAATCCTTGGTGAAATCAGATAAACATTGCCAAGAATTTTTATTTATTTCGCACCAATCTTTTGCACCTTCGATCAATAGTGCGTCTAAGTTTTCTAAGATGTCTCGATGTAGCTGAAGTTCCGAACGTTCAAATGAACGAAATATTTTTCCCCATTTTTATTTTATCCATCAATATTGTCCCAACTGCATTTTAAAATATGCATTATAATTCTGTTTCAATAATAAATGAATTCCAATATAAATGAACAAACATTTTAGCTCTTTTTATAGTTTACATAATTATCAATGAAAAATCTCATTTGAAGTTTCGGAACTTCTGGTACATGATGTCTCGATCATTTATCTTATAACCTCTTTCGAATATCTTAAATTCTTCAGAAAATGCGTGGAGGTGTCTTCTTTATTATTCCGGAATTTAATGGGCCAATTGCTTATGATTTGAAATAGTGTTTGTATCATGCCGGAAGGAAAATAAGTAGCTGGCATTGTTTGATTATTAAAATTATTGTTTGATTCGTAATCGGTATCTAAGTTATTTGTGTGGAGTCTAGAGTGTCTGTTTGATCTGTTACTTTTTGTCGAAAGTCTACGTGATCTGTTTTGTTTTGAGTTAATTCTATCCTCTCATAGTTCGCTGTCATTGGTATACAGTAATATTAAATTATTAATTTTTGATTTACTACGGCTTTCCGTATTATTGTGAGAATGTTTATTAGCTTCTTTGAATTTCTCGATTAATATCGAATTGAACTGACTTGCTATTTCGAGTTTCGCTTTTATTTTTCTTGTAATTAGGTTCTATTGTTTCTTGTCTATTTTCAAAAGAACTATGAGCTGATGTGTGTAATCTAGACCATAAGTTGTTTTCCCTTTCTTCTCTTTTTCTAAAAAATCTTACCCTTTGTTGGTTTATAAATTCGTTGAACTTTGCGCTTTCTATACGTTCATCTGTTTCTAAAACGAATTGTGTATTGTTTTCTAAAAATGAATCCCGTTTAAAAGTTTCGTTATCTATTTGTCTCGTATTATTTATTTGTATTGGCGCGCCTATTGCTGGTAAATTTTCGTTATCCCAAAAGAATTGCTAATTTATTGGATCAAAGGTTCTGTTAGGGATTTAAGTGACCTCACTGAGTGAGGCTTGGTTGTTTTGAGTTAGTGTTGGTTCTTTAATTATTGTTTGAGGCACTTTGTCTGTTTCCAACCTGTTACCTATTGTGGGGATGTATGTGTTTTTTATAGCAATACCCTGCCGCAACCTATAGATCTGTTAATTATTTTTGTGATTGCTCCCAAATTTTGTGGTGGAATTGAGACCGTGTTTTTGATACTTGGTCCCCTTGTGACATAATTTAAATTAATGTATTTGTTTGGAAGTGCAGTGATACCTTCCAAGTGTACGCTATAATAATCGCTTTCTATTGTCGGAGGGTTGGATATTGTCTTTTTAATTTTTCCTGATTTAATTTTCATTTAATTTTAATTTATTTTAAATTCGTATAAATGTGAAGACCCTATAATGTATTCCTATAAGTGGTTTCTATTTCATTTCCATTTCGATAAGAAAATTCGAGTTTATTTTGGAATATTTTTAATAAAGATTGTAATTAGATAGGAAATTATCACAGAGTTCGAAAATGTGTTTCTTTTCGTTCTCTGACCCTTTGTTTAGAAGATATGAAGCGTAACCTTGCAGCTGGTCCTAAGGGACCGATCTGGGCGTATTGAATAATTAATTTCAATAAAAAGCAAAATTAAACGAAATGCATGTTACTATTCCTTTCAGGTTTAATTTACCTGCCTTATTTGTAATTCTAACAATATATTTCGAAAGGACCAAATTTGAGTTTTCCGTTATCATAATTATTCTAAAAATTTAAATAAAATTTTAACCCTATCCCATTATAATCTTTTAACCCTTAAATCGAATGTAATAATTCGAAGGTGACAATTTTTTCAATTAATTTCCGTTTATGGTATTTTCGTGTAATTCATTTTCTCCCTGAATTGTGAGCAGCGAATACATAATAATATTCATTATTGTCTGGCCTTGTTTCGATAAAAATCAATTTAAATACAATAATATATCAAAAATTTTCAAACAAAAAATATATCCTTTTACTGGTACTTAAAAATTAAGAAACTGATTTTAAATTCGGCAAGGCAATGAAATCAATAGCATGCACCACAAATCGAAAGAAAAGTTCAATCGTCTTAGTATAGTACTTTGGATTTGATTTGAATTTCATTTGCGTCCTAGTTCTCGGCAGGTTTCATGGTTGGTTACAAGGAAAATTGTGGGATTTTAGGTTGGGCGCCAAGTATTACGGATGTAATGCCGAGGAGGGGCATGTGATCTGGAATGCCGAGAATAAGGTGAAGGCACAATAAAACAAGGTGTTTGTAATAAAAAAAATACGGCATTTGTTGCCACTTACATGGAGATAAGTGGCCATCAGCCCGTGGCGGGTGCTGGTGGACGATACGTTTCCTCGTAGAGGAGCGGCAAGTCGGTGACTGGAAACCCTATTTGTCGAAGTGTTTCCACGCAAGATTAGTTCACGACCAAACGAACGAGCAGAGACTGACGACGGGACGTTCCGTCGCCCATAACTTCGGGACCCGTTGGGGGGTTCGGGCCCATCTCGGATGTGGCCCAGTAATCTTTTCGTGCATAAAAGGGAAGGGTGGCGTAAGGCATGGTGGAGAAGACGGGTCCTTGAGGGAGACGGTGACATGGAAAAGGGAGGAAACGGAGAAGTATCAGAAGCAGTTAGGAAAGGTAAGCTTTAAGGGGGAGTCGGTGAAAGAGATATGAGAGGATCTAAAAGAGAAAGCGAAATGGTGAGGGCGTGGTGGAATAGGGAGTGTAAAAAGATGAAGAGAAAGGTGAAAAGGAAGTATAGGAAATGGAAAGAAGGAACTGAGAAACAGGAGGAGTACTGAAAAATAAGGAAGGAGTTTATGTTGATGTGTAAAAAAAAGAGGAGGAAAAGGAGAACGATCCGGAAGAGGAGTTGATAAGTGTTAAAACAGAAGGAAACGTGTGGAAGATAATCAATAGGTTTGGGAAACGTAGGGTAGGGATAAGGGAGAAGATAGAGTGTCAGGAATAGAAGGAATTGTTTAAAGATTCATTTCAGAGTTCAGATACACAGAAGGGTGGAGAGGGGATTAGAAGAACGAGGGAGGTAGATGGAGGAGCTCAATGGCGAGGAGATACAGAAGCAGCTAAGGAAGTTGAAAAGGTCTAAGACAGCAGGACTGGGCGGGGTAGAGAACGAAGCGTGGTTGTTTTACGTACAAGAAGTAAGGGAGATGCTGAAGAGATTAGTAGAAAGAGTATAGAGGGGGCGAGAGAGTGGGGGGAGGGGTTGATCGTACCACTGTATAAGAAAGTGAATAGGGGAAAAAAGCTATGAGTGCGAGCAGTCTCAGAGATAAGATGTAGATGGATGTTAGTTCTTAATAGGTGCTTGTAGAACAATTCTGTGAAAAAATGGAAGTGTAAGCAAGCCAATTTTTTAAGGCCAGCGGGCAGAAAAATAAAAGTTTACATAATTTGTCATACAAAAGGATTTTGGTTGTGACAAATGAAAATCCTCTTAACCTTAAATTAAGGAGACAATTCGATTTACGTTAACAGACATTCTCTTGTCATAAGAGGATATTTCTCTGAGGTTTTAACAGCGATAGCAGTTTTTTTGTCTGAAATTAAAACAAAGGACTTTGTTTACCAAGTCTGATGCTAAAAAGCGCGGTCCTTTTATTAATTAAAATAAACAAAAATATACAGGTGTTTCAGTGACCAATTTCACTGCCAGCAACAGGCAAACTAAGCTCAATGGTAGCCGAAAATTAAAAATAAATGAAAATTAGAAATACATGAAACAAGATAAAATTAATAAAAACAAGTAAAATTGTATTTAAATCTTTATCATTCCGCTCGCCTTTCGTCGCAGACGAAATCGAGATACTGTTGCACTATATTTCACTTATGAGTTCAATTGTATCACTTGATGACGTTTGATGTGTCGTCCCATTGCCCACTTGGTAGGAGGCATGTTTTCATCTCGAATAAGAACGAGATCGCCTAACTGAATGGAAGACTGTAAGAATTTCCATTTTGAACGAGGTTCAAGTTCCTCAAGATATTTCGAAGACCAACGTTTCCAGATATTCTGGCGTATTTGTTGAATTAGTTGCCAACTTGACAACCGATTCTGGGCAACTTCCACCAGGGATAGCTCAGGGACGGCATTCAAAGAGCATCCTATGAGAAAGTGTTCTGGAGTTGATGCAGAGAAGTCCTGTGGATCATCTAATTCTGGGAAGAGAGGCCGAGAATTAAGACATGCTTCAGTTAAATTAAAAAATGTTGTGATTTCCTCGGAAGTAAGCAGGGCTTCTCTAATTGTTCGTCGAAGGTGAAACTTAGTGCACTTCACAGTAGCCTCATAGAGTTGACCGAAATGTGACCACGCAGGGGGATTAAACTTCCACTCATTGCCGTCTAAAGCAAAGAATGAAGTGATGGTTTGGGACTCTTTAGATGCTTTAGCGCAAATTTTTGGAAGTTATCGGTCAGCTCTAACTAAGTTCTTTGCATGATAACTGACTAAGGTCTTACGTACGCCTCGTCGAGATGTAAATCGTAGAAACGCTGCGATGAACCCACTAGCCATGTAGTCGGAAACCACCTCCAAATGAACTGCTGGAGTGGCACAGCAAACGAAGATACAACTCTAGCCTTTATAAGATTTGAAGCTTCTTCTTTTATGTGTTCTAAACTTGATTGGTCCAGCGGCCTTAAGCCAGTGTTTAAAAACGGTCGACTGGATGCAGTTGAACGAAATACAGGTAAATCAACCATAACTTGTAGAGGAGTGAATGCTCGGTTTTTAACACATGGAACGAAACGATGAATAACAGACTGAAAAATACTTCGCCCGCAAAGAATCCAGTAAGAATGCCTCAGTGTTCCATCGGTAAGCTGGATACGCCCATCAAGGCAACGACGATGACAATCTTCGCCATCCATAAATGGACTGAACTTCAAATACGACACCGCTCCTTTTTCTTCAAGGCTGCAATTTTCTTAGAAAAGACACGATGCTATTCATGTTGAATCAAACGTAGACGAGCTTGACGAAGTTCGGAAGTAGTGGTGTCAGGTGACGTTACCTTGAAAATATCCCCTATGGCGTTGTAGAATCGAAAACACAAAGCGGTGATTCGAAGATGACTGCTCAAGGATGAATATCGACGAAAGAGGTACTAGTGCCTTTTCTCATAAACAAAATTGATCGTCAATCGTTCCTCCATGACCACTAAACTGTCTGGAGGTTTCACTGGACAACATGGGGATCCGTCTGAATTAGACAGCCATTTTGGCCCATTCCAAAAGAGGGAGACAGATGAGAATCCGAAAGCAGACACTGCACGCGACGCAGAATCAGCTGGATTGCCTTTACCCCGAACATGATGCCAAATTGCTGATGGAAAAATGGTCTGAATCTTTGACAGTCTATTTGCGATGTAAGTCTTAAGTCGCGAAGGTAAATGTTCTGAAATGATTTGACGTAAACAAAAGCTGCAAGGGCCGGTTCTGAAGCATCTCCAAAGCCATGAAGTCCATATGAGCAACTTGAAGATCGTAATCCAATGAAACGATGAATTTGAATTGATGAAAGATATTGCAGATCCTCAAAGTATCTTTTCCAGCGTTAAAAAATATCGTCAGGAAGCGGAACATCCCAGGAGATTTTTAGCTGCCACAGTCGTTAAAGAATGATCTTTGTGTCCACAATTACAGGTGATAAACATCTAAGTTGATCAATCAGTTGCGCAGATCGACTGGAAACGAGATGTTTAGTGATGACATCATTGATAGGAGTCAAATATATTCTGAAGATGAAACAATCGCCCTCAGCCTGCGAGATTAAGCCGTGTATGGACACTGAAGTCTCAGAATGCCACGAAAGGTCCCAGGATAACGCCCGAAGATCCACAGGGATTTGCTCCAGAAGCTCAGGACAGTTCGTCGTCCACTTTCTGAGTGGAAATCCGTCGACCTTAAAGAGCTCAAGCAATTGTTCTTAAGTTTCCGTGGCGTCTTCTAAACTGTCAGCCTCAGAGAATACATCATCGACGCAAACACTATGTTCCATAACTTCAGCAGCTAGAGGAAATCGATGTCCCTCATCAAGTCCGAGCTACTATACTGTATGAACAGGCAAGTATGAAGCACATGTGAGACCATAAGTGACAGTTGTAAGTCGATAAATCTGAATAGGCCATAAGATTCTCTGTAGATCCTGGTCACCTTCATAGTCAAGAACTTTTCGGTACATCTTCTCGACATCTGCTGAGAATACAATCAGATGTTGACGCCATTGAAGCAGGACATCTGAAATGTTCAGTTGCAATTTAGCACCCGCCCGTAAACAATCATTTAGTGATACTCCTTGATTTGAATATAGAGAACCGCTGTAAACCACTCGAAGCTTGGTTGTAAGACTTGAGTCTCGCCACACCCCATGACGTGGAAGAAAAAATGACCTTAAAGTAGTCCGGCTACTGGGAAAGCTAGTCAAAGCTATGTCCATTATTTTTTTTCTGAAATTTGGAATTAAATCCAAAATTTGTCCAGGATATCTATTAATTAAGCATCAAATTTTTATGCTGATCAATGTAAATAAAATGTTTTTTAAATAAAAATAAAATGTACATTTAAATGTTGATTTAACTAGATTCTAGCCACACTTTTAATTCTAGACTACATTTTTCTAAAATTAAGCTCAAATACCCTGGAAGCAAGTATAATTGAGCAGCAATTCAAATTTTACATTATATTTTCAGTCTCCAAAAAAGTTTTCCTTACAATATTCAACGTGTTTTAAAGCCAAAATTAACCATTTCTGGAGCCCGCTAAAGGCCTCTCCATAAAGTCCCATGTTTTTTGACACGACTTTAAACAGTGATAATTCAAATTTTAACCTAGAAATGGCACCTAAAAAAGGCCTAAGAGCTGATGAGTATGAATCTTCTAGCTTTGTAACATCATTTTTAGTTGGCAGACGCACGAGGTATCTTCCTTCTTTTGTTCTAGATTGAGTCTACGAAATGTTGTTCACCAGCTTCCTCTTCTCGAGTCCTAAGAGGTTTTTGCAGGACCACTTCATTATTTTCCCAAAATATTTATAGGTTATGGTCTGACATGTGCTCCATACTTGCCTGTTCGTATAGTACAGTAGCTCGGACTTGATGAGGGACATCGGTATTCTCTAGCTGTTGAATGGAGAATTATGAATTGAAAACTTCTCTGACGTTGAGCCACACAGTATCCAGTCCAGAATAGTTTTCTGAGCAACCGTAGTAAAAAGATGACCTTTTCGAAGGCCTGGCTCAATTGAAATTGAATACACGTCAACACCTAAAATCATTCTAATTGGATGATTTCCATAGAACTTCGGATCTGCCCACTGAAGGCCTGTAAGTTGGGGCCAATCGCAGATTCGAAACTTACTTTTTGGACGTGTTTCCACCAATTTTTGAAGAACAAGAGCTTTAAGTCTGAGCCTAAAATTTGACGGAAAGTTAAGTTTAACTTCGACAGAAATCGATGCTCGTGAAGTTCCTGATTGACTTTCACCGACGTCTAACAAAAATGTACGGAACCTTTAGTCCGCAAAGAAAATTTTTAAGAAACTTTTTAAGTTTCTCAAATGTCGGAGGATCTTTTGAACTGCCGATTGATGTTTCCCAAACCTGAAGAGACTGATGGTTGAATCATTCGACGGTGACACAAGGATCGATGATCATTCGCTTACCGGTTACTTTAAGGAATCCAGTGCCTTCACATAATAATTCATTGAATTAAAAAGTCCTCGGAGTCCGCCTCTGGCCTTCGTGTTGATCGGACGGGTTTGGTGACGCTCTCTGAGAGTCATTTCTGTGAGTCTGGAAATAAAGTGTTGTGGTTCCAAGTGAAATGTGAGATTTCAGTTAATGAAAATGGTGTCGAATGAAGAGTTAAACGCTCTCTTGTTAGCAGTCCAAGAGGATGTGAAACTACAAACTTAAATGTCAATTCGAAAGTTAGGCTTGCTAGAGAAAAAGATTGAATATCTGGATGGCAGAGAAAGAGCAAAACACATTAGACTCTTCAACGTAGAGGATAATTAGAATAGCAATAAGAATATCTACGGAACTGTCAAAAAAATCTTCGAACCAAGAGATATCAATATACCGCCGGATTGCTTACAGAAAATCACTAAAATTGGAAAGAGGGAGGGATCCAGACCAATTTTAATCACTTTTACCAACTCGAAGTACAAGGAAAGCATATTTCAAAGGGCAAAAAACTTGCGTTCTTTAAAGGTGTATTTCTCGAATGAATTCACTCGTGAGCAAAGAGAAGCACACAGAAGACTTAGAGATTGTTAACTAGCACCAGAGCGACTTGACAAGCCCGCTGTTTTGAGAGGAACTCGGCACTTTGTGGACAATGCATTTTCTAATTTGGTAGCGGGTGAAAACAACTTGCAAACCAACATAAGGATGACTGCAAATGCAATGAAGAAGTTTCAATAGCATCGTTAACCTCAACAGCTAGCAGGATAAGAGGTAGATCTTCAAAAATGGAACTATCGTGACAGAAAAAGCTAAAAACCCAGACATATTCAAAAGGAGCAATCAATAAAATCTTTTTGAGAGGACATTTTTAATTGCACTAACTTTAATGACATTATCTTTGTGAGTGAAACATGGCTATCTTCATTTCCATAATCTATCTATCTCTTTCTACATTCGGGCTTTGAGATAATCTACAGTCAAGCTACGTGAGAGTCTACGAAGGGTAGAGCAAAAGGAGGCCTTGTTATCATCACTAATCCAAGTAAATACAAAACAGATACAATCTGCAAGACGGAACATTATAATAGGGTAAATATATTCTTCTCCAGATTCAAATATTGAGAAATTTTTCAAACAATGTAAACGAATAAATTTTTTGAATATCATTAAAATACCCAAATTGGCCTATATTCGTTGGAGGCGATTTTAAGGGCAAGGTTGGGGAATTAAACCAATTGCAACAAGACATTTTTCGTAATACTCTAAATCTAAATGGCATAAGATCGAGCCTTTGTCCTGAAATAGACAAAAGGGGTAAACTGGTAGTTGAAAGTTTCGAAAAAAATGGATTTCTTATTCTTAACGAGAGGACTGAAGCATTTTAATATTATAAAGGTCTCAACTAGATCTGATCACTTTTCGGTAGCTGCAGCTTTAATGTATAACTCAACTTCTGATTATAATAATAAATCATCTACTCCTTAGTTTAAATGGAATCACTATAATGAATCTGAATATAAAGAAAATATCCGCCCCCCCCCCCCCCCCTCAGAATTCAAAATTTACTATCCTATTGATCGAGGAACCAGGAAATAATTTAATTGTATCTATTAAAGAGACTGCAACTAATTTAAATATGATTTTAACACCGAGCAAAAAATTTAGACAATTGGAACCGTGGTTTGATGATGAATGTAAAAAGAACTTCATAGAATTAAAAGAAATGCTTAAAAATTTAAAAAGAAAAAATTTGAAACTGATATATTTTATTGATCTACGAAAATGCCAGAAAAGAACATGTTAAACTATTTCTAGCTAACAAGGAGGTTTATAGGACTTTTTTATTGCATTCTCTTACACAGGTGCAGCGTGACCCACGATCGCTCGGCCTTTTTCAAGATCTACCTATTTTTTTCGACGGTAAACTGAGAGGAAATTTATCACCCCTTTGGAAAAAATTCCAGTTCGAAGGGCTCAGAGAAACTTTTTTTCTGGTATAACTTGACAGAGCTTGAAATACAAAGTATTTTATTTAATGTGTTTGAACTAAGCAATTGTTTTTTTTTTCAAATCGAGAATCTGTAAATAAAATTATTTCAGAATAAGGTTTCGAAAATAGAAAAAATTAAAAACTTTAAAAATTGGATACTTAAAATTCAAAGGAATTGAAATTGCATTAGCGCTTTTAAATAAAAATAATATTTATTTTGATACTGCTTTAAAATATATTGAATGTTTTAAAGTCAAAGCTGCTTAAATTGTATAATTTAAATTTTTTATTACATTTAAAAAAATTAAAATGAATGCCACACATTTTTTTGTCGATAAAAAATTAATTTTTCGTCATTTTCACCTCTCAAAATGTAAATTTTTAAAATTATAAAGCTTTAAAATTAAATAATTCGATAACACTTTAAAAAAAGGAATTTTTAATTTTTAATAGAAAATTTCTGAAAAACGCTATCGCAATGAAAGGGAAAAATTCTTTGCGTTGGTATTAACAGATCCTAAAAGTAGTCATTTATTTATTTTTTGTATCTGTTAGATATAATAATATAATCAATTATTTAAGTCCATTTAACCATTGGATTTTAAAATTGATTACGTTCTTAATATTAGATAATAGTAAAGGGTTAAGGGTAAAGAGTTATGAAATTTCTGGATAAAAGCTGAGTAGATCTGTCCTATTGGCCTGAGATCGCTAGTAGATATAGGATCTACCTTTGGAGACCTCTGACCCCTAGAAAAAGTATTTTAGGTCTATTTATTCTGGCCGGGATCCTAACTCTTACTCGTTAACATTTAGTGACACGCCAAATCCATATCTTGACTCAAATATTTATTTGGAAGAAACGTTGACAAGTTTAAAAAAGTGTAAAAAGTGTAAGGCTCTCGGTCCGGATGGAATTAGCTACGAATTCCTGAAACATCTGTCTGGCAATCTTATCCTATACCTAAACTCGATTTTCAACAAAATACTTAAAGTAAAATTTCTAGAATTATGGTGCCAATCTTTGGTTAAAATGATCTTTAAAAAGGGGCAAACAACTGATCCATCTAACTACCACCCCTGGCCTTAATCAACTGTATCACGAAAGTCTGTACGCAGATTCTCTCTAGGAGGCTAATCAGTTGTGCTGAAGAAATGCACCTTTTACCAGAGTGGCAGGTAGGTTTTAGCAAGAGGAGCGGCTGCATGGATTTTAAGGGAGCTTTTCCATCATTAAATCACAAAATCCTCTGGAATAAAATATTCTCGAAGGGATGTGGTTCAAAGTTTATTAGAATATTAATGGATTTTTATTACAAAGATAATCTGCCAGTTAAGAGAAATAAGGGCACATCTGAATGGGTGGATATTACGAAGAGAGTCATGGAGGGAGAAGTATTAAACCCGAATATGTTCACTTTACTAATTGCTGACCTAGAAGCGTTTTTGATAGCTAAAGGTATCAGGGGTGTATCAATAAACCATCTAATTGAAATCCTAATTTTAGCGTATGAGGATTATTTGGCTATTCTTGCCGACTCACAGATTGAAATGCAAAAGATACTCAAAGGACTGTATGAATATTGTCAAATAAATTATTTAATATTTATTGTAGATAAAACAAAAATTGTGATCTTCAGAAAGGGAGGTCACGGGCGGTCACAATCGGCGAGTTTTGTCAATTCAAAGGATGCTGTAGCTTGTCAATATCACATTGTTATTAATTCTAAGGTAACCTTGACACACATATTGAAACTTGACTCTTGGAGCCCCATTGTGTTCGACTCATTCAAAGCCTTTCATCTACTTTTTTGATGTACGGTGCACATGTTTGGAGCTTGAGATACTTTGTTTTGATCGAAAAAATACAAACGAACTATTTTAAGAGAATCCTTCATGCCCTCAAGAATACGGCAGGCTCTGCAATTAGACTTGAAATGAGTGCTTCACATCTCTCTGCTAAAGTTTTCGGTCTAATTGTAAACTGGATAGAAAAAATCTTAATGATGGCTGATGAGCGCTACCCTAAGATACGCTATTTAAGATTGAGGAAACTAAATAGATTAGAAAGTAGCGAATTAAAATGGGACAAATACAATTAGGCTTGTCAGGTTAAGGGTACCTTTAAGGGGATTGGGTGTGGGAAGCAGTGGGAGTTCATTTTTCTTGCCTCTTTACAAAATCATAATTTATCTTGAATAAGAGCTTATGATAAAAAAAACTTCACCTCGAGGATTTGCAAAATGAACACTCGTCCTTTGCACTCCTACTCTACCCTCACCTAACTTTGCTGAATGGATCTCAGAAATATCTTATTTTGATTGGGACTCCGCTTAAGTTTCTTAGAATAATAGCACGACTTTGTTTAATTACCAGATTTCAGCATAGAATTATATTCAGGGCAAGAACTGTTAAACTAGATGTTTCTGACTATTATCAATTCTGCTAACAAGATACTATATTTCTGACAATGTAGAGAAAATTATAATTACTAATATTATGTATAAGGTTAAATATTCTTCAGTCAATTTTGTTCGTAAGCAATACTTGTTATTATTAGAAAAGAGCTGTACCTTCTTTATATGAATCACTGGATTCTCAAACAAATAAAATATTAATTAAAAAGTTCTCGCAACGGGCTTGCTGATTCTACTTTCCTTGGCTGTAGTGAAAATACACCAAATAAATGAGAATTTACTAAGACACGTTTGTTTTCATCTTTATCTTCCAGTATTTTTCAACAGCGATTATAAGATTTGTCCTTAAATGATTAAGTTGTTCTACGGAAATCAACGCCGCATTTGAGTGAATCATCGATTAAAAAATGTCAGCGCAATTTGTCCATTCTACATAGAAGCCCAAAAATTTCGGTAATTTTATTTTTGGTATTGAATACGATGATGAGAACATCGGCAAGACATTTAACGATCCGCCTAAGTAACTGTAAGGTTTTCAATATCATTTAAAAAGTTTTCTTTTGCTGTTACATACGCTTCTTCACTTTGACTATAAGAGTCCAAATTAAAATACTCGTTAGTTTTATTTTGATTCTGGAATTTTATTAATTCCAGATGCTGTTGTACAAACCACGTCCAATTCTTCTCTAATATCTCTTTTCGCGACAGTAAAGAACCCTTTGTTGCTTTCTTAACTGATACCGCTTTTGTAAACGAATTTTTAATTCGAGTACACAGCTCCTTTTTTTCTAAAAATAAATTGTCGAACGACATTGGAACAAAAGACGAAAAATAGAAAAATGTACTTAATGCCCGAAAGTCAAATTTATTATCAATTGTCTTTTGATTAATTAAACATATTCGCCTCAAAATAATTTGCTGATTTGCAACGAGCCATAAATGATAATTAATTTGGACAGTTGTTATTCACGTGTATCAACTTAAGAATGTCATCAACCGATCGATAGACACACGAACTTCAATGAATACATTTGCGCGTAAAATTGCCAGTCCGAGTCGATATTTTCCGCATTCGAGCCCCGCAGTTATTACGAAAAATGACCATAGACTATGACACGACAATTTACTGACTCAAAAAATAATAACCGTCTCGCAGAACCAATGTTTTGACTGAAATTAAAGCAATTAACTGTATTTGATCGTTTTTTATTCTTTTCTGGCAGATAATACTTCACTAAGTTAAACAAGACAATAATTCACTACCATTTACTTTGCTGAACTAGGCTGACGCCAAAAAGCACGGTTATTTCATTAATTTAAATTTAAAAAATATACAGGTGTTGTGACTAATCTCGCTGCCAGCAACAGGCAAACTGAGCTAAATAGTAACCGAAAATTAAAAAACTACAGCGAGAGTGAGTAAATATGTGTGTATGAGTAATTGAAATAAATCATAAGGAGATGTAAATAAGAAGATAATATAAAACAAAATATAATTAATAAAACAAGTGAACATGCATGTAAATCTTGAACCGCAGTATTGCAGTAGTTTTATTTTATTTCGAAAAATTTATATCAAGTTTCAGACAAATATATTAAGAATTTGCAATTTTGGCCGCCCTATTACAATCGCCATATTGGATCTGCCATTTTTAATTTATAATTATTGACATCAAATTCGAAATTAACTACCCCAAAAACACTTTTATACAAAGTTTTAGACCATTTCAAAGTAAAATCTAATTTTAACCACTTTCAATAGCTCCTCGCGCACTGTAAACGACACAACTTCAAAAGCCTAATTGTCGTCTGTTACCTCAGAGGCTAAGCTGATATACACACGTGTATATACATCTAAAAGTATTTTTTATAGTAAGTCCAATTATTATAAAAATTAATTATATGTACAGATCAGCATACATTTGATTTTGTACGCTTGTCAACTTGTTTAATTCACTTCTTGGTCTGCTTTCTAATGTACTAGTACCTCATACGCGCGATCCGCAAACTTCCAATTAATTTACACGGCCAAATATCCGGAAAGATGCAAGTACTTCTAATAAAGTTGCATACAGCTACAGATTATCACTAGTTGTGATTAATATCATGCAGTGATTTTACGCCCACCTTAGTAAAAGAACAATGTTCACAGACCCATACACAATGAAGTGGAGTTGTCTGGCAACATATGTACTCATGCTAAAGGACTTAAATGATGCTTCAGCAACGAAAACGACTCGTGTATAGGCCTCTGTTTCACCGAGATATAGATGCTGAAACAAATTTTGATGGAAACACGATGAGTAACCAGCAAAAACTCTCACTGAGTGGGCGAATCGACTCCGGGATGACCTGCTGAAATACTAGGATTCCAGCATTATCCCTGTTCGCGGAAGCTTTACGGCACACACGCTTCATGAACAAGTTGTAGACAAAGAGGAGGAAGCGACATTACGACCAAACGCAAAAAGCAGGAATCCCTTGAAGGATGATATTTATTTCAGTACAAAAAGAAAAATTAACATTCAGGTTGCTCTTAAGATCCAAGATTTGGCTGAAATGGATGCCTCCATTCGTGAGGATATCTTGTAGAAACCCGACCACTGGGCCATTAATTTTCCAGTTTATGGTGCGGCGGAAGCTTTGGCTGATTCAACCCGATGGTTAAAATCGAGAATCGATCAAAAAATGAAAAGACGCTTGCATCAACTGAAAATAAAGACTGCCTGGGTACGACCAGGTACAACACCAGTTAAAGGAATACACTGGAAATACCATCCGTTTTATGGAGCTTACTGACCTCATAACGTCATTCTCGTGTAAGCTTACGTCCATACAGCAACATGTGGTCCGCATGTTTATCTTATATTTAAAATTCGAGACGCCCATTCCGCAGAGTCTGGTGGTAGGAGGCACTGTACTCCTACTGAAGAAAGGCGACTTGTCCAACCAAAGGAAATACAGGCCAATAACTTGTTTAAATATGATGTATAATATCTTTATATCTATCTTGAAGACAGGATTGTTCGAAGAATTGGGCATGTGTGGAAAGAAATGTACGAACAATGTGGCTCAAAAAAAGTTGTAGCCGGCTGCCAAGAGAACATTCTAATTGTCAGGCGCGCCTGCAAAGAAGCAGCAATTCGACAAGAAAGTGCACGAAATTATATCGCGAATTATATATGCTAATCCGAATTATATTAATTATAATTATCATTAAATTAAAATTAAAATTATATATGCTAAATTTGTTTAAACTACGAGTTTCAAACAGCAGCCTCTATTGCTTGCATTGTAATTAGTGTCAAATAGATTATAAATATGCTTTGATACTGAAATATATTGTATTTTTCTCTTGAATTGGTAGGAAAGTGATGTATCTGGTTATTCATGTCTTTTTTAATTCTTTGCTCCTTTATTTATTTATTTCATCGTTTTCTTCATTTGCTTTATTTCTTCGTCACTTATGCTACTCGAGTGTCACTATTCTCGCTTCTCGAAAGAGAAAATACTTGACACGGCATAATATCCCAGCATACGATTTGGGTACATTATTTCCGGATTTTATTTAAGAAAAGTTTCTTAAAGCAAATTTGTCCTTAAAAATAATTCAATTTCATAATATTATTCCATCAATTCTATTGAATTATTATGGTTTAATAGTTAATTATACGTGCAGTCACGATACTCGATTTTTTCTCCTTCTGTTTTCTTTTCCCTTTACTTCGTATATTACTTTCTATGTGAGCTTCCTCCTTTAATTTTGAAAAGAAACTTTTATAATGATATCTTTTGAAAAAGATGGTGATATAATTAAAAAAGTTGTTATGATAATCTTGTAGGACATTTAGAAAACAAACTTTTCTTCTCTTGCCTTCTTCATATCGTCATGCACAAATCTAATACCTTCTATGATGAGAATGTAAATATTTAATAAAACTGAACAAAGGGGCACCACTTTTTTCGTGCAGATCATCTTTGAATTGTGACAATACTGCAGAGATTCCTAGTCAAGTTTTGTCAAATATATTGTTATTGACGAGAATCTTGAAATCTTCGTAAGTAACAAGGACGGGACTTTAACTACTTAACCTCACCACTATTTCTTTTTTGGAAAAATTCGCCTCTGAACAGCATTCGCATCTAGATTTTCCAATACCTTCAGAGGACACTGACGTAAATATGCAATATTAGGACGATAATCATAAATCGGACGTTGACCAAGTAGAAATTGAAATTATCTTGATGGGTGTTCAACAGGATTTTCGACGTGAATACAGTAGCGAACGGTGGTGAGCTCTCAGCTCTCTGGCAGAGCATCCGGTTACTCATCATTCAATTATTCGAAAACAAAAACAAACACGCCATCCTGGAATTGGGCTATTTTGTAAGAAAAAATATAAGGTTTTCAGACCATAATAAAAAAGTCTGTCGAAAACATATGAAGTCAAATTTTGCTTCATACAAAAGGAAATAAGTTTTAAACGTTGGAAGAAGAGGCCTCCTATAAAAAGTCTACAAATTGCTCCCTCCCTCACCCCCCCAACCTAGAATTCAGCAAATATTTGTCGAAACGAAAACGTTTATTAAACTAATTGCCATCCAATAGGACTCCAACAGTCAAATTTTAACCCCGATTGGACGACTTCGTTTTTCCTTATGAGACATTGTGTCTCAGATGTTGAAAAAAATATTTTTGGGAAAAATTGTCAACTTTATAAAATACTTCTACACCATTTTTTTGCAACGTTTAATGGGATTCTGACTAGCCCTATTTCTGGAACCCGGAAGTCTCATTAGTAGTTTTTCAAATATTTTTAAATAAACTATTTGTAGGAAAATGTTTAGATTTCATCAAATAATTTAACGACACAAATTTTGTTAACATGTCTGATAGGGTGCTGACTAGCTCTGTTCTAGATTTGGACGATCTGACAGGAGATTTTCTCACGAAGGCGGTTGAAAGATTGTTTCTTGTGATCCATATGAATTAACTATAAATCTTCTGGCAATAATAAAAAAACGAATTGAGCTCATTCGGTTTCAACGCGCCGAAAACTATCGGAATTACCTAATAAGATCTCTGGGTACGAAAAAATGTTCAAATGTCAATCTGTGTTATAGGATACAAATAGCGAAAATGAATGATCAGAAAACTTACTCCAATTGTGAGAGAGTCTACGAAATTTGGTGTCCTCCCTAAACCAAAGGTAGTATAAGGTAAATTCAAAGAAAAATGGGCACTTTGAGGCAACTGAGCTGCAATTGCACTCCGTGGACTTCCGTCTTGAGTTGTTGTTTTGTAAGCTATAGAAGGTCCTGGTAAATTAGTTCCATAAGTTCTTTTCTTTTTTCCTAGCGTGCCTGGCGAAATTGGATACATAGCATTTGTAAGACCAGTAAGAACCATTACTTTAACGAAATTAGCATCATAGTCAAGACTATTTTTAAAAGCTTCCGTGCGGTATTCTTTTTTTACATCATCGTAAGTTACGAGTATTACATCCAATACACCATCTTGATAAAAATCGTAAAATACAGCCATAACGCTTTTATTGTAAAGGAGATCTAGTGCATTCCAATGAACTTCGAATGTGCGTTTGAACATCCCACAGTTATTGCAAGGAACGTTTAATAATAAAAAAGTACGAATTTGCGATGTTGTACTTGAACGTAAAGTTGCAAGCAAATCCGGATATCCATCCATATTAAAATCTCCTCCGCGAAGTGTTATGGTTTCTGTATATTTATAGCCACCATCAGGAATGAAACCCCACAAGTCATTATTACTGTCCTTGAAATTGACTTGCAAATCATGCCAATCGCCCGAATATATCATAATGGTACTATTCTTACAAAGAATATCAAAGCACAAAGGTAAAACGAGATCGATTTTCCCAGTTGATTCCACATCTACGTATAAAGATTGCCCTATATGGCAAGGGAATGTTAAACCTTCGCCTTTCGTAAAATTATAAGGTAAGTGTATATCACTAGAATGATAAAAACCTTCACTGTCATTTCCAAACCAAACTTCAAAGTGATGCTCGGTAGTTACAAGGAGATCTGGAATAAAATCACCATTGAAATCAAGGAATGCATTAGAATGGGGTTTTCTTATAGAAGGTTCGTGATCTGCTGGAACTTTCATTTTGATCGCGGTAGGAGTTGTTCTATTGCAATTGAATATCCAAAACATTCTATTATTTTCAGAATCTAAACCAAAAAGATCAATTATCATATCATGATTGTAATCAATCGCCAATGGTTGTCCTTGCATTTTTATTATAGGGTAATTCTCATCACTACAATTGAAAAGGCCATTACTACCCCAAAGTATGTGTACATAAGTCAAACGATCTTTCTTGTTAAAGGTTGTCACTAACACGTCCATGAATACGTCCCCGTCAAAGTCGCCAGGAACAACACTCGTAACTGGATCATAGAAAGGGCAGCTAAGATTTTGCGCTGTGCGCAAAAGTGGTTCTTGGTCTGCAGCCAACATGATTTCAACCGTTTTTCCATCCTTGCGAAGTACAAACACATCAGTGAGTTCATCAGAATTAAAGTCACCAAAAGCAGCTGGCAGTCCATCCAACACATGCCCAAATACAGCTGGTGTGATATCACTGCACTTTCCTACAGCCAGAAACGTTGCAAGAACCAGGAAATATGCTGCAGTCCTCATGACGAATTTCGTGCATTACCTATAAGTTCACACAAGATTGTTAAATTAGAGTACAGCTTTTCGTATCAGGCGCGTTCTATGTCAAAGGCACTACTCAAGTAATCGATTTTACTCATTGTTTGTTACTTTGTAGTATTTATGTTCCTAAGCAATGTTACTAAACGATTTTCCAAAATTTTTAATCATTTAAAAGGTATTAGCAATTAAAAATCTAGGACACCTTTTCAAGATTTTTTATAATGAAAAAAGAGATTATCGATTAAACTTTTTTTTAATAATAATATTTAAGACCTTTTTTAAGTCTAAAATATTAAAGTTGTGTTTTATTTTCGAGAAGTAATTGTGTTTAGCCGCAATTGAAAAGTTGTTTGCAAGTTTATAAAAATCAACACTGAAAAATACCTGTCATTTTTCTAAATAATTATTATTAAAAAATACATAATGTAGCAATTATTATTCATAAAAGCAATTTTTTCCAAAAAAAGCATAGGCTCCTGCTGCATGATTTTTAGTTAAATTCAACCAGCATTTAACATGTATGTTCAGTGTTAGTTCGCTCTGTCTAGAAATTATTTATCATGTATCTAGCAATAATTTTCGTAAAATAATAACGTTTAAACAATGAAAATTGTACAAATTTTACATTTATTTGCAAAATTTGCTAATTGCTAATATCTCATAAACAATTGCTCTATGGCAGCTAAAAAATACGTATCTAATCAATTTTGACGTATTTTCACTTAATTGAGTCTCATAAAAATGTGCGATGCACGAGGGTGGTGCTCTCCGTATCAGTTCAGAAGACATTAATAAATGTTAAAGGACCGTTTATGACAATGTACAGAGTTGGGAGAAGAAAAAAGTTTATTTATAAAAATAAGAATTATCGATCGACGCATTTAGGATTTACGCAGAAGTTTGGCTTCTATCTTTCTCTGTCGGTAATCATGCAATATGTATTACCGACAGAACCGTAGAAATTCCAAGTTGTCTAGTCGCTGCGATAGTGCTGTTCTGTCACAGCTGATACGCATGTTAAGCAAATTTGTTTATTTGCATTTCAAGTGCAAACATTAGTTTTGCATTATTCGTGCATAATGTTTCTGAGCGATTTTTCTTGTTTTGTCCCACTTTACTCAGTTTAAGACTCATAACTAGTCCATTGACGACATTGACAATTGCTTGCAGGGTTTTACAGCACGGTCGATATTTCTTCAAATATCTCATTCCATGTGGACGTAAATTGGGAAAGAAAAGTACCGATATAGCTTCCAGTTTCACTTTCTTCGAATATTTTTTTTTCAAAATTTCAACCGGAAAAAACCAGAGATATGCACTTTATTGCCTCCTCTTTTATTTCCCAAACTTTCAGAGCGATACCTCATTTGCTTTAGACGTAAGTTGGAAAAGAAAAATTGATGTCCAGCTTTGGTCACGTGACCCTCTCGTCACATGGTTTTAAGTACAAGAAGTAATTTTAATTAGGTATTTATCCTTTAAATATACGTATAATTTCTGCCTGACAATCTTTCATACAATAAAACACAAACGTACATTTAATTCAAAAACACATATTTATCACCCCTTAAAGCGTTACAGATTTTACAATATGGGGTTAAGTCGCTTACTCATGAAAGAAGTTGAAGAAAGCTCTCGGAAGGAAAATTTTATATAAAAAGTAATTATTTATATGTTTTAATAAAGAATTAATGTTTTTAAAATTCATATCAACATTAAATAATCTACTTATGGCCAATTGGAACAAAAGTGCAGATTAATTCTTGAGGCATTAGTAAGTAAGACATATTATATCAAATGAATCTATTATATCATCAGTGAATGATACTTCATCGACAGTGGATAACCCTCCAAACCATGAAGACAGAAAATCTAAAATGCCGATCAAGTTAAGAATCTTCAATAACAGAAAATGCTTAACGTATTGATCAGACTAGATGGAAAATAATTGTGTCAAATTTAAAATAAAAATTTTTTCCTGAAAAAAGATCTTTCTCTTTCGCTGCACTGGGATACCTGATAATAACTGGGATAATCTGATATATTTTCTACTTTTTAAACGTTTTAAAGGCATTGTGATCTCGTAAATGGAATGATTATCAAAGAAAAAAATTTTTCTTTTGGTTTATAATAAAATACTATAAGCCGCTCCCCCCCCACAAAAATGAAAATCCTTCAAAAATAATTCTAAAGACATAAAGTAGATACTCTTCATATGAAAAATTACATAAATCTTGTTTGATGGCTAAAAAAATATGATTCATTGAACAAATTTCGACAACATCTCTGTAAGTTAAGTGTTTCGCGAGTTTAGATGCCTGCATGAATAGACCCGTATCGTCGGTATGAAGGGGAGTAGAGCGTAATAAGGTCGGAAAAACACGAAAATATTACACAGATAATTGATTTTTCTACCCGTATTGAATATATAGATCAATCAATGACTGATTTACATAAAACATTTCAGAATCAATTTAATTTATTTAAAGATAAGTTGTGTGCGTAAAATTTAGTCAATAATTATGTATTGTTCCGAAAATGTGCTGTGGTCAGGTTTCGAAAAGTGCATAACTTCCAAATACCCGCAAAATTAAATTTCCAGGCTGAAACTTAAAAACAGTACATTTAAAAAATACAGACGGAGGTTCTAATAGAAAAAAGGTCGGGTTGAGTGAAATCACATAACTACCCCCTTTATAGTAGACGTTCTCCTCATAAGGCCCTTTCTATGCACGCCAATGGTGAAAAAGGGGGGCATGCAAGGAGTCAATGTGTTTTTAAGGGAACGCTTACAAAATACAGAAAGCTTCTGCAGACTTTACTAAATTGGAAATAACACATTACGGACATTTATCAAAATGTGTTATCGGTTTTGAATTTGAAGATCGCAACGTTAAATATTTTTGTCTAATAATTTGCATGCATATGAAGATTAAGGATAAAAGGGGAAGGCGGCGGAAGACAAGGAGGGGAAAAAGTGTCGATAGGGGAGAAAGTGACCTGGATGATTGAGGCGTTAGAGAGGTATCAGGCAGACCCGACGAAACATAGATTATCTGTCTTTCTCGCTCCTAAAGATGCATGAATGTAAAGGAATTAGAGTAGGCGAGACACTCGCATGTGAAAACCGTCCTTTGTTTTCCAAATGCGAGCGTCTCGCTTACTCTAATACCTTTACTTACCGGTGGTGGAAGAAATATACGAGGATCTGAAAGAGTAAGTAAAATGGGGTGTGCAAAAGAAGGTATTTAGAAAGAAGAAGAAAGGAATAATGAACCCGTGGTGGAATAAGGAATGTAAAAAGATGAAAAGGAAGTACAAGAAGTGTAAAAAATGAACTGCGAAAAGGGAGGAGTACGTGGAAATGAGGAAGGAGTTTAGGTTGATGTGTAAGAAGAAAGATCAGTAAAGCAAAAAGATATGGAAATAGAGTTGAGAAGTTTTAAGACATAAGGGGACGTATGAAGGATAATAAATAGGTTTAGGAAAAGTAGGGTGGAGATTAGTGAGAAAATAGGGAATGAGGAATGGAGGAATTTTTTAAAAGAATCATTACAGGGCTCAGATTCACTGAAAAAGGGGGATTCGAAGAATGAGAAAGGTTTATGGGGAGAAGCTGAATAACGAGGAGATAGAAAAGCAGATAAGGAAGTTAAAAAGGTCTAGGTCAGCAGGGCTGGGCGGGGTAGAGAACAAAGCGTGTCTACTTAGCACATAAGAGGGAAGGGAGAGGCTGAAGGAAGTAGTGAAAAAAGTATGGAGGAGGTGGGATTTCCAAGAGGATGAAGGGAAATCCTGATCATGTCACTGTATAAAAAGGGGATAGGGAGTCAGGAAAATTATAGAGGGATTATGTTAATAAATACGGCGTACGAAATACACGCGATTGTGTTGGCGGATAGGGAGGTTGTGAGAGGCGACGAAAGAGAGGGGAGCGTAGGGGACGAGAGGCTATTCGATTCGCTAGTGAGTGTCTTATTTTATGAAGTAGCGGTGTCAAGGTGGAATAGAAAGTGAGGAGGTAAATAGGTTACATTAGAGGTATGTAAAGTGGACGTTAGGGTTGACAAGGAATACGCCTATCTATATTGTAAGGACGGAGACAAGAAGAACGGGATCGATATATATATATATATATATGACAAAGCCACCGAACGCGTCCTCGGGTTGCGGATAGAGGGTCCCTGTACCAAGGGTTTCTGCTGAATATGGTTACAAAAAT
>NC_046662.1:134558379-134559501 GCF_010883055.1 Belonocnema kinseyi
GAGAGAGAGAGAGAGAGAGAGAAGCCACAAGGGGAGGAGAGAATATGAGAGTCAAGGTTTAACAGGAACTATGTGTGGATTATGCCAAGGAAGAGAGTTCAATATTTGTGTGGGAAAGTAAGGCAGGAGCTTATAGCGACTAGATCTTGAGAAGGGTAAATAGGCACGCCGCAAAAATGCATGAAAAACTAACACTGAGCATCACTGCTATTTTTCTTTATTGTTGGTTCTTAAACAAAATATCAACATTTCACCGAAAAAACCCAGCTTGGCTTCCTCCGAAATATAATTACATAGAAGACGTATGCAAAATATCGACTAAAATATTGAACCTGCTTTTTTAAATTTCAAATCGTTTTAAAACTTAATATTTCACATGAAAACACACCCATAACCCCTTCCTACTAGCTCTTCTCTTCATTATGCCTATGCTATTCACACCGAGAAATAAGAAAGGAGGGCATGCAAGGGGGAAGTTTTTTTTATTAGAGGGACAAAATTTAAACAAATGTAGTCGAAATTGAAAACACAACCCTATCCCATTTCCATTAGTCCTTCTGACTAATCTTAAGGTAAGAAAGATGATATAGAAGGGGGCGGTGTGCTTCTTAAAGGGAAGATATCAGAAAAAGTGTATTCGATAGTGAAAACACACCCCTATCCCATTTCTAGGGGCCGCTTTCAACAATATTGGAAAAGGTTAGAGATGACTGGGAGAACACATCCCTATTCTATTTTCAGTAGCCTTACAACCATTTCCATGGCGCTCATTTCTACCTATACAGATAGGTAGAATTGAGGCCTGTAAGGGGGAGAAACAACAGGTTGTTCTTCCTTGTTATTTGGCATGTTTGAATATTTTCTAGAAAACAAAAACAAAAGACAGGAAAAAAAAACAAATCTTTTTCTATAGAAAACTGTATTAGAGATTAAAAAAGAACGAGGGTTTTTTTAGAGTTAATCTTAATCTTACTTTTTATCTGATCTATCCTGCTCTTTTTTATAGAATTCGTACAGGTGCGTTGGTACGAGGGTAGTTCAATAAGTCCTTAGAATGACCAACAGATGGCGCGCGAATCGCTCCAAATCATCTGTTTTCAGTCAGCACCACTCCCGACTAGA
>NC_046662.1:134559601-134578931 GCF_010883055.1 Belonocnema kinseyi
AGAGCTCCAAGGAGATTATGTTGAAAAATAAAAAAAATTTACCCAAAAAAAATTGTTTTTATACTTCATTCTAAGGACTTATTGAACTACCCTCGTACCTATGAAAGTTAAAAAATTCATAAACTCCTCTCCATCTTTCTTTCTCTAACGTGCACAGTTTTTATCGAAAATTTAAATATGAATGTCAACCTGAGTAAACATAGACACATAAAATAAGATAAATTTCTTCAAAATACAAATTTGCTTGATTAAAATTATCAGGAAGTATAATTAATTTGATTAAATGGCACAACAATAATCCAATATGCAATATTATTAATCAGCATTAATTAGTTATTTGAAATATTTAATTAATATAAATAATACATATTGCAAAATAAAATTTTCAATGTCTAGACCTGGATAAAAGCCTGCTGCACCGCTGCGAATTCAATCTCATGGCACCGCGAAAAACAATGAAAGACTTGTACTTAGTGAACAGTTAGGGTGAATTGAAGTGAAACTTTACAGAAAACTTCTACCGACTTCACTGAACTTAAATATAACGCATTAACCTTACCGTTACTTCTTAAAAGTTTGCCACGCGTTACCGCTATCGTTAAATGTTTGAAAACGGAACGCTGTACCATTAAAGAAAAAAATAACGCGTTACCTTGGAATAAAATTTTTTAAATTATATTTTTAAAACGTGTTCTTAAAATCCCAAAAGCAATTTGAGTATTGTATTGGAGACAGTCGTTAGGCTTTTCTAACTATCGCATGCTGAATACCCTTAGATTCGAGGATACCCAGATATTTATATGACTAGTCCTCAACCGGAATTTGAAGGCGAGTTATACAACCAATATCCATCATTGTAGTATGTTGAGGTATTAAGAAACATTAAGAAATATTCCTTTTGGGGTAAGCGTGAATCATTCGGTTCTAGACCACGATCAGGGAGTTAACCCCTTCGTTGGCATTGTCGTAATAGTGCGTCAAATTAATCGGTGTCCTGTGTGGCATTGCCGCATATAGTGCACCAATCTTTTTTTCTATTTAACTTGCTCTGCTTTGGCACCCAAGCCTTACATAGGGGGTTTTGGATTCCCCCAATCTATATAGCCATTTTTAATTTTCTAATATAAAGTTCAGTGTATTTAATTAACACCTTCATTTCACAATACTGCTCCGACCCATATCACGAATCAATCTCTCTAGCAAGCTCCTCAAGCAAATAGCTCCAAAAAGTCTTTATGTAAAGCTCCCCAGTCGGGCCCATTAGTATCCAAGGTGTTTCGTTTTAGGCGACATTCACTCCAGTGAGACTCTTCATTATGAATTTCTTATAAACTATTTACGTCCACACATATTCTGTCTTGGCATGCTTCCTTAACTTCCTATTCGTCCATGCATTTCCACAAGCTTACTCTTATGTTTCTATGGCTTCTTATATCTTTTCTGGGTACGCTACCATTTATCTTACCTCGATATACTTGTTTCATCAATCATTCATCAAATGACCTACTTGGTCCATTAGCGTTTTATCGCTAATGGATCTTGGTATGTCCAGGTATCGCTTATTGTACAACACAGTACGTGTAAATGTAGAATTATATATCGCCATTTAATAGTTTTTTGAAATATATTTTTACTTCTAACAATGGATCCTAACCTGCTCAATATTCTTTGCAAGTCTTCAAATGGCTCTGCAACAACAACCATATCATCATAAAACGCTAATCAATGTACCTTCACTGTCCCAAGATCCACTCCTTCTTCGTCAAGGTGGGCCATTCTTAGACAGTTGCCCATGAATATAATAAGCAGCCAAGACAACATAACGCATCCTCGTCTAATTTTGGAACAGTCACTCAGTTGCTTTCCAATGCTTACTTCTATCCACCTTATCAAACCCTTCTTCTAGATCAACGAATGCACAGAAAACTTTTTTGTTTACCCGAAAACTTTTTTCTACTTTTTTATCTAAACCTAAATACATAATGCGCACGTGATCTTCCTGGCATAAATCCACATTGCACTTTTCACCCATTTTTGTCTGTTACTTGCATTGCCCTATTAATAAGTATTTTAGGATATATTTTGTATACGATACTTATCAAGCTTACGCCTCTGCAATTATTGCAGTTGCTTTTCACCCCCTTTCTGTTTATATAGAAATGATGATCGCCTTTTTCAAGTCAACTGCAACTTCAACTATCTCGATACATAAATTTAGCAACTTGCACAGCCTGAGATAGAGCAGCATCTCCATAGACTGAATCTAGTTCTGCTATTATTTCTGTAGGATTTTTTTCCATTGAATTGAATTAATTTTATCGCCACGCGATATTTCAGCTTCTGAATTCCTGGCAGGATATATTTTATAAATAGTTGAATTATATTATTGTATTAATATACTAATCGTCTTGAGCGCGCCTATTAATTATTTTTTTTAATAAAAAAGAACAAACCAAATAGTTATTTTTTCTATGTTATATATATAAGTAATGAATGTTACAAAATACTTGTATAAAATAATTAGGAGGCACCACAGGTACCACCTCCAAAAAGGAGCTCCACTTCATTTTTTTCTGTTAATGGAATAATGGATTTCTCATCATTTATGTGTAGGCAAATTCTGGAAAAAATTTTGAATATAATTTCGATTCAATTTATGATAATAACTCTTAAACTTGATTAACACTTAACATATTTGTAAATTATAATGCCGAAATCACGTTTTTTATTTTATAAATTAAAAGAAATGTTATTTCTGAAATAAATGGTGAATTGTTCGTTATTACATGTACATGAATATATACACTTTAATTTATTAAGTATTACGGATAATATTAATTTTTATTATCATATAAGTTACATGAAATTTCAAAAAAATTATTATTACATAGAAAAATGGCAGCAATTACCAATCTTTCAGTGTTTTAGAAATATCATAAATTTTTAAGTTGACAATTTTCTCGGCAATTATTGATGTTTGTTCTCTTGTAATGAAGAATGAAATGGTTGTTGTTTGAAATAAATAATATACTTATACACAAATGTAGAGTTACAAGAGATATACAAAATTAAGGAACTGAAGTTATATAGCTAAGTAGACAGTGCTTTTCTGAGTGTTACTTATCGAAGGTTACCGTAAAACTGACTCACGTCTCAAAGTAGCTGAGAGTAACATTTTTGGGGGAAGAAAAACTGAAAGATTCAGTGTACATTGAGTAGGAAATTTGAGGACGCTATTGGCTACTATATTTGAGTGGGAGGCTAATTGGAGACACCCATTTTTACTGGTCATTTTCACAGCCCTTTAGTGAGCGCAAGAGTCAATATACCTGAAGGGCCTAAGAGTACCTAAATTAGGCGCACGTGAAACGGATAAACATAAATTTCGATAAACCTGGTGACCAGTTAAAGTTTGAACGGTTTCTTAAATAGTGCAATAAAAGGCTTGGGATAAAAATGTGCTTGGTAAGAATACTTGAAGACTTAAAGCAGTTAAAAATAGTTTAAGTTTACAACTCTGTTTTTCAAGGTAATAAAGAGATTGAAAGGTTATCGGGCCCGACGTCCTAGCTTTAGAATGTTTTTACAATTTTCGGAAGATGTTTTCGTTATGTGGGAAATTCCCAAAGAATCTATTCATTAGTGTCGAAATATAATATTGTAAAAAGAAATATTAGAAAATAAACTAACTTTGGATTGTCAAGACACAACAATTGACTTTAATTTATGCTTGAGAGATATAGTGATTCTTTTGTTTGTTACAAAAAACTTAATTTTCTACTATTCTACTTGTTCGAAATATAGTAGTATTGAATTGAAAAGTATTCCAACGTATTGCATTTTCAACGCGATGTTGTCGAAAAGCAGATTCCCAGAGAATATCTCATGTTCTTTTGGATTTAAAATCACTCCCAAGAATTCGATTAATAAGATGTAAACAAATTGGGAAAAATTTTAAAACTTCAAAAAATTCAATTGATTTTAGTAAGTGTAACACAATTTTGGAAAAATACAAAGGAATTCAAGAGAATTTGAAAAAATTATGAGGAATTCAACATGATTTTATGAAATAATTTAATATATATTCCGAAGTTCTAACAAATTCTTCAATCCAACATAAAATTTGTTTATTTTTTCAAACTTTTAAGGCTCTCGATAATTCCTTGATAATTCTAGTGATTTTATCTTTGAAAAGTAAGACGCAAAACTTCATTTTCTAACTTTTTATGTATAAAATCTATTATAATAGGATTAAAACAAATTTTAATTTATAAATTTTTGAATTCTAGTCTCTCACAGCCTAATTTGTTTAAAAAAAGCGAAAGAGTAAAATATTTAAACAAAAAGTGACCAGAAGTGATTAATGCCCAACCCAAAAAGTGACTAACACTTATAAGGAGTAATAATGTGTCTAATGTCCTTTCAAATTTAAAAGAATTTCGAAGAAATCGATGAAATTTCTAAAAATTGAAGTTCAATTTTATCGCTTTCAGGAGAATTTCATATGACTTTAAAACAATTGAATTTAAATAAAGAATGTATCGAAACAATGTCTAAAAACTCCTTAATTTTAGTTAAATTGGAGTGAATTGAGTAAAATTTAAGAGAAAGGGGAAAAAATCGATAAATTTTATAAAAATGGAAGATAAATTGAAGAAAATGCAAGTGAATTAAAAATCAAAAATATAAAAGAATGCATTGAATTCAGCAAGTTTGGAATGCATTTACAAAAATTCTAGGAAATTATAAAAAAATTTTTGATGGGATTCTAAGCATCCTAGGCATTTCAAAAACTTCAGGATGAATTGAAAACAAAAATTAGTCAAGGTAGGCACCGAGCGCTGGAAAGGAATGGTTTCCTAGCCTATCAAGACATTAATTTGAATCTTAATAGAATCATAATTAATTTTTTCGAATATAAAAAAATTATGTAAATAAGTATTGACTTAAAAAAAAATTTATTGCAAAATTTTGATGAAAAAAAAATGTTGAAAAAATAATTTCAAACGAAAAATTTCTGAATTATTTTTTGAAAGTATTTTCCTTTTAAAAAAACTTAATTAATTCGCTAAGACCTCCCAAAAGGAAATTATCCCTCCCCTATTCAATCTGCATATCCTCCCCTCACTGCCCCTCCTTGGAAAGTAGTGCGAAGGACGTACACCCGACCTAAACTGTAAGGGTTTCATCCCGGGCCTATGAAACCCTAAAAACTAAAAAGAAATAAAAAAGGCGTTGACTTAAGTAGAACTAAGTTAATTTTGAAACACTCACATTAATTTTTTTTTTAATACAGAGAATTCTGTAGAATTCCAAAAAAATGATAAGAGTTCAGGGTGAATTGGAAATGAAATCTCGTAAAATTATATAAAATATATTATTGATTAAAACCCTTGAAATTTATTCAAACACTTTGAGAGCTTTTGCAATCCTTTAAAAACAGCGAAATCATAGTGTAAATTTGATAAAATCCCTTGGAATGTTTTAAAATATCATATAATAAGAAATTGATTAAAAGATGTTCATATACATAAAAAAAAATGTATTATAAATTACTTCTTCCTTATTCATAATGTGTCCCCTAAGGGTTTACATTGGGCTACCTTTCTTATAGGATCATCCTTAAACTTTATATTTCTTATCCTCAATATTTACAATATTTATAACTATTTATATCAATTTTTATATCCACTTACTTCTAAAATTAACCTAACGCAATTTTACGTTCGGAAGAGTGAGCGAGCGATTGAAGTGAGAACTGAGAAAGCGAGCGAGTGAGTGCGAGCGCATCATCATCTACTTATACTACTGCATAATAATAACTACTTGCCAATCTTTATGCTTCTAATGTAGGCGAATTCCGTTTCCCTTTTCCTTTACCCTCACTTCTCTTCTATCTCATGCTCATTTTTCCACTTTCATTCTTTCTCATTCGCCCTTATAGCCTCCTCTAACTCCCATGTTCCCTCCTCCCATTCACATATTTTGCACGTTCTGTTCTCTTCCTTTTCCCAATACATCCCGTCCCTTGCCTCGTTTCTCAATCTAAATCTTGCTACTCTCGTTCATCTTCTCTCACCCCATCCCTTTTCTAAATACTTTGGTACTCCTACCTTTTTTATCATCTTATACCATTTATTATATTTTGATTCCTCAATTTTTTGCCCTCATTTTTTCCTCAATTCCTCATTGCTTCTGCGGATGCGGGACTAGAGTTGGATTACTCTAGTCTCCCATCCGCAGAAGCAAAGTTGTCCCGATACTGGTACGTCAGGCGTTCTCTAGCCGAATAAAGCTGATCCCAAGAGAATTGAACTACCGTAGAACCATTTTCGAAACGATAGAGGTCCAGCCGACGCAGACAGCATTGGTTGCAGGGTATTTGATACCCCCTCCATCCTGGTTTGCTTTTTTCTCCTTTTTTCTCTCTATTTATTACCTTTCAGACCTCTTCTTCCGCCCTTGCCTTCTCCGCATCTTCGTCAAACCTTTCATTCTCTTTCTCTGTCTTTTGATCACAGAACTCAGTATACTCCTCCTTTTTTCTCCTATATGCTTTCTCCTACTTTTTTCTTTTCTTCTTCTTTCTCTTTACAAATCTTTATCCCATCCACCTCTATTCCATTCTTTACTAACTTCTTTTTTGCTTGTTCCCTCTAACCCTATTTTTATTTCTCCTATCATGTTTTCCACCTCCTCGTCCAGAATCTCCTCTCCCATTCTGATATTTCTGACCTTTTCTATAAACTGTTCTTTTCCTTCCATTGAACAATACCCCTGTCCTGCTCTTTTAAACTTTGTTTCCTTTCCATCCATATTGCTATCACTTTTTTCACCCTCTAATGTCACTATTAGGGGAAAGTGTTCCGAATGAATATGTCTCAAACCTCTAGTTTTTCTACCTTCTCTCTTAAATCATCGCCCACTATCATATAATCAATTACCGTTCCACTTTCTTCTCCTGAGCGTATATATTCTTCTTCCTCATCTCTCTCCATATTTCCGTTTAAGATAAACGATCCCGACCCCTCCAAGCTCTTTGACAATTTCTTTGCCTACCCATTCATTACCTTATATTTGTATTTTCTTTTTCTCTTTCCTCCCCGTTTCCTTTCTCATTTATCTTATGTTCTCTTATTGAAATTTGCATCTATTATAAGGCAAATCTCTTTCTCATTATCTTCTATCATTTCTCACTACCTCTTCTCTTTCTTCGTCTCAATCCCACCACACTCAGTCTAGATATATTCTGCCATACTTAACCTACGTTCTTTTTTTCTTACTTTTTTCTTCTTCCGCTTTTTTCCTTGACTTAAACTGCACATTCCTTTCTAGCCATATCAAATAATGCTCTATTCTCTCCGGGCTTCCATATAACAACCTCTTCTTTATCATCATGTCTCTCCTATGTTCCCATTTCTTTGGTTTCACTAATACGATTTTTTTTGTCTTCATGTTTCTTTTCCTACACTTCGCATATCCTCCATCTCTACTTTAGCATCTATTCTTTTTAGCACATTTTCTACTGCTTTCTTTAACTCCCGCCATTCTACTCTTAGACACTTCATTACTATGTTTCTTTTCACCTCTTTCTTTTCTAACCATCTTTCTACTCCCCTCATCCTTTCCCTCTCATTACTCACGCTCTTCTCTACTCCAACCTCCCGTTTTGATTTTTCGATATTCACTATCCTACTTTCCAAGTGTTCTACCTTTTTATTATGATCATCTTGTTTTGGCTCTAACCTTAACTTTTCAACTTCTACTGTCCCTCTATGTTCAACGTTGTCCTCGTCTTTCCCATCGTCCTCCTCTCCCTCTATATTTTGATCTTTTCCTATTTCTTTCACTTCTTCAATACTTTCTCTTTCTGCCCTATCCCTCTTCCTATTGATAAACGTTTCGATTGAGCCAAAACTATCCGCCCTCAAACTCTCCCTCTCTACTGTTTTTTTTTTAATATTGCCATCTTTTCTTGTCACTTTTCTGCTTGCAGAATACTTCCTAGTCTAAATAAAAAAACTTTAACATGCGTACTCCGTAGCTGTCACTCCAGCGCTACCTCACCACGCTACCGTAATTTCTTTCGTTCTTCCCACCCATGCTAATCTTTCCCTAACCTTTCCTGCAGCCTCTACTCGGCTGCACCCACTCCCCACCCTATTCCCCACGCTAAACAAACCAACCTCTCAGCCTACACAAAACCGTCTTAACTCCCAGAATATTACACAACTTTTTACCTAAAGTCTTTTCGACATACAAACCCTCACTCATAAAACCCTCACACATACTCTTCCCATCAACTTATCTCAAATTCCACTGGAAACTCACTATAATTAATATCACTCAATTACAACTGGCTAACACCTTCATGTCGAAAACGGAAGCACTATGAATTACTTTTAAATCTTTTAAAATTCCCTAAAATATTTCAAGTTCTTAAAAATTCCTTGAAATATTTTAAAATACGAGTTCTCTCAGATATTTCACATCCTTTAGAATATTTTGAACTTTTTTGAAGCTAAAATCTTTCAAATTCTTAGAAATCTATCAAATTATTATAATATCCCTTATAACCCAGGAAAAAAAATCCATTCACTTCTGTTGAATGGGTTTCAAAGGATTTAAAATTGCGTATCTTGTACTGGAATTCCCAAATTGCCGCCGATTTGTTTTTTTAAAGACATTTAGTCGTTATAAATTTGTTGACTAACTCATATGCCGTAAAAGATTAATAACTGAAATAGGAAAAGGAATCTAGTAGACCGGCGCCTGATTTATTTTAATCTTTCGATAATTTATAAATTTAAAAAATCGTGTGAAATATGGCAGCTTAACCCCAAAAAGTCGGTATCATTCAAAAAGAAAGAAACCCATTCAATATAACCTGGCTTAAAGTTGTCATTGCATTACATGGCAGATTCGAAGCTGCTTGAGAAAATGACAGATTCACATCGTTGCAAACCGATTCTTTTTTAACTTTCTGTATCTGCAAATGAGAGATACGCAATTCACAGAGTCGTCTTTTCAATGGATTCTTTTTTCCTGTGAAAGTTACATGAAATCTGATGATATAACCTGAAATTATGGGAAATTGATTAAAATACCCTATGAGCTTTTAAAATCACTTAAAATCATTAAAACCCTCGGGAATCTCATAAAATCACTTGGGATCTTGCGAGATATCATAATAGATTCTACAAAATTGTTCTATATCTTTCAAAATTATAGGAAACTCTTTAATATTGATGCAAATTTTTTAAAGACCTTAAAATTAGTAAAATGCTTAGAAATTCCCCCATGCAAATCTTTTTAAATCTCTTGAAAATGCTTTGAAATCTTTTCAAATACTCTAAAATATTTCAAATCCCCGTAAATCAATTGAATATTCTTTATACTCTTTAGAAATACTTATAAAGTTTTCAAAACCTTCAACATTCAGTAAATTTTATTTCACAAACCCATTAAGGTAAATGTGTCAGTCTCCGTCAATGCATGGGTTGTCGGCAGATGGGCAATATTTTACATAGAGTAGGCTGTTGCGTTTTTCGTTCTCAGCAAAAATGTTTTTTCCAAAACTCTATTGCTGATTACTCAAACATCAAAGTGCACATAACTCAAGCAGCCAGGTTTCTGACTTGCCGATAACCCATGCATTCTCGTATTTATAACTTCATACTTCTTATAATATTCATTCTAATACGATATGTTACAAGTGATAAGTAATTTACCTTTCTTAAGGTACGCTTTATTAGATAAAACCCATTTTTTAAGCTTTAATATAATTTGATATAGTTTTTTAAGCATTTGAAATCTGAAATTCGCCTCAAGCTTCCGAAAACTAGGACACTTGCCTTAAATTATTTTAAAAATACTGAATTCATTAAATATTTCTAATCCTTTGACTTTTCCTAACTTAACTAAACCATTTTAAAGCTCTTAAGAATGCTTTAGAATCTTTTAAAATATCATCAAATTATTGAAATGCTATGAGTGATATTAAATTACTGAAATCAATTCAAAGATTCTCAAATCCTTTTTTTTTAATTACCTAGATTATTAAAATCCTTCGTAAGTGCCTTGGAGTTTTTTCAAATTCCTTAAATATTGATTTGAAATATTTTTAAATCACTTGAAAGTTAAACATTTTTAGGGTTCTCAAAAATGCCTCGGAATCTTCTAAAATGCTTTAAAATATTTCATATCATTTGAAATCAATTAAGTTACTGAAATCAATTGAAAATTCTTTGGTACTGAAATTCTTTTAAATATTTTCCTACAATTTACAATATTAATTTGAAATATCTAAAAATAAGCAGCAATTTGTTCAAACCTCTGAAATCCTATTAAATTTGTGAAATCAATTAAAAGTTCCTTAAAATCTTTTATAATACCTCAAAACATTTCAGATTCTTTGATCACAGATCTCTAATATATGACGTCGAAACTGAAGCCCAATCATCTCAGAGGAAGCATCCTGAGTCTTTAAGACCGAAAAAAGCACGTCAAGTTCGGTCAAATGTGAAGGTTTTTGCATCACAATAATGCACCTGCTCATTCGTCGTTGCTTGTGAAAGATTTTCTGACCAAAAACAGCACCACAGTCATGCCTCAGCCACCATATTCACCGGATTTGGCCCCCAGTGACTTTTTTCTTTTCCCAAAACTCAAGAGACCCATGAAAGGACATTCATTTTCAACGATTGAGGAGATAAAAACTGCATCGCTGAAAGAACTCAAGGCTATACCACAAAATGATTATCAGAAGTGCTTCGATGATTGAAAAAAAGTATTATTTGATCGGTAGCTGCATGGTAGCATTACAAGGGCGGAAGGAGTATCCGTAAACTATCCAAAAAGGCGTTACGTAATATATAGATGACCCCTGAAATGGTCAACAAAAGAAGGGTCCACTTTGTCGGTAAACAGTTATATTTAGGGGCATATAGCCGGATACACTTCCAAGATCTTAGACCCATAGTTTGAAATATGCCTTTTTCAGAAAACATCCAAAACCTATATTATGTATCCTTTTCTACAAAAACGTGAATATTTCCTTCCTTTGAAATCCTTTAAAATCACTCACAGTGATTTAATGCTATATTTGACCTTAGATTCATTACAGAATAGATCACCTAGAAGTAGATGATAGGGGGCGTTTCTGTACCAATTAGTGTTAATGCGTGTATGTTTGAGGTAAGCCTGTGTGGGTGTGCCTTTGTGAGGTGAGCGTGTGGTGTGTCTGTGCGAGATGGCAAGGTGCCTATATGTTTGTGTCCGTGTGAGACTGTGCAACGTCTTCCTACCGTACCAGCATTTTGCAGGTGAGTGGTTCATATACTGCAGATCAAGAGGTTCATGTCTGTGCTAATTGAGGTGTTCTAAGCTAGACTTCTGATACACTTTTTGAAAATCTGATTCTTATTCGTAATCAAAGTAAGTGCGCATGCGCGATTTTCTTACATGAATTTTATAAAATATTTCTATGTTCTTCTAGAAAGTTTTAGATGGATCTCGATAATATCATATTGTACAATTAGGAGCAAGGAATTTTATATAAGGTTTCATGCTCATTCTTTTCAGCATCTTAATTAATTTGAAACTTAAGAACGGTCTACGGAAGTTATTAATGAGTTTTGTTTAAAATTCTTCTAGATCATGGGTAAGTACGAGGTGTGTTCAAAAAGTAAGGTGACTTTTCAATTTTTGCGGGCTACGTACATTCAAGTTTTAAATTTTTTGTTTTGTTGTGTTGGTACACTCTTGAAATGTTGACAGTTGCATACGGTGAGTCTACTCTGAGTAAGAAAAATGTGTATAAGTGGTACAAGCTGTTCCAAGAAGGCCAGGAGGATGTCGAAGACGAACCTCGCCCTGGACGCCCCAGCACGTCAACAACAGATGAAAACGTTCAAGCAGTGGAAGAAATGGTGTTGAAAAATCGCCGAATTACCATCAGAGAAGTTGCTGAAGATGTTGGCATATCGGTTGGCTCATGCCATGCTATCTTTTCGGACGTTTTGTGCATGATACGTGTGTCAGCGAAATTTGTTCCAAAACTGCTTAATTTTGATCAAAAGATCCATCGCATGACCATCGCTCAGCAGATGTTGAATGAAGTCAATAATGATCCTGATTTTCTCAAAAGGGTTATAAGTGGGGATGAATCGTGGGTATATGGTTATGACGTCGAAACTAAAGCCCAATCGTCTCAGTGGAAGCATCCTGAGTCTCCAAGACCGAAAAAAGCACGTCCAGTTTGGTCAAATGTGAAGGTTTTGCTGACTGTCTTCTTTGATTACCGTGGCGTAGTGCATCAGGAATTCTTACCACAAGGTCGTACGGTCAATAAGGAGCATTACCTTCAAGTTATGTGCCGTTTGAGAGAGGCAATACGCAAATAACGTCCGGAACTTTGGAAAAACAATTCGTGGCTTTTGCATCAAGATAATGCACCTGCTCATTCATCGTTGCTTGTGAAAGATTTTCTGACCAAAAACAGCACCACAGTCATGCCTCAGCCTCCATATTCGTCGGATTTGGCCCCCAGTGACTTTTTTCTTTTCCCAAAACTGAAGAGACCCATAAAAGGACATCGATTTTCAACGATTGAGGAGATAAAAACTGCATCACTGAAAGAACTCAAGGCTATACCACAAAATGATAATCAAAAGTGCTTCGATGATTGGAAAAAGCGTTGGCACAAGTGTATTATATCTGAGAGGGATTACTTTCAAGGGGACAACCTAAATATTGAGGAATAAATGAATATTTTTTGAGAAAACCATAAAGTCACCTTATTTTTTGAACACACCTCGTATATTGTACATTATCGTTTTCTTTCGAGGGTGGGAGGCTCAAGTGATTTTATTTTTATTATTGATAACAGTGGAATGTTTATGTTTTTAACTGTGAGATGTGGTACTATGTGATACTTTTGTTTTTAAGTTTGCAGGTGTTTAATTTTTGCATGCAATGTTCTGCCGATTCTTCCCTTTAATTGTGATACATTGTTTAACCGTGTAGAATAATTTATTACTTTCTTTATAAACTATTTCACAAGTCATGTAGAGATTAAGAACGTTCTTCACATTTTTGTACAGAGGATGCTGTAATAATATGTTTTAAGACGCACAAGATGCAGGTGTCAAGTTTTATTTTAGTAGATGTATAGGGGGGTTTCTAACGCAAGATTCCTACACTACCGGCATCGAGAAGCTTCGACCCTTAGTGGTGCGTGTCCGTGATACATTTTCTGGAAAAAAAAGGGTTCGTGTCCGTGCTAAGCTTTGAGGTCTTTCTCGAATGATCCTGATGACGTCACTATTGCGCAATAGTCTGTAGCCAAATTCATGTAAACAGGTTCAAGGTTATTGTGAAAAAAAAACAAGGATGATTTATTGCTTCCTGGTAGATAAGACGTTTGTTAAATGCGTCAAAGATGCAGGTGTATAGGTGAAATTTTATATGGAGAGCTACGTACGGCATCCTGTTTGGACTATTTATTTGATTTATTGCTTCCTGATAGATGATACTTTAGCTAAAAATTCCTGCCTTTATTTGTTTAATGAGCAGGAGGCAGGTAGACAGATGAAATTTGGCATCCTGTTTTGATTCTCAATTTGATTTAAAAATTCCTGAAAGATCATGCTTTAACTAAGAATTCCTGCCTGTGAAAAACATTCTGCTGCAGTCTAGAATCTTTGAGAAAAATAATTAGAATTAAAAAAGTATATCTATAAAGTTAATCGAAGGTAAGAAAGGAATAAAAAAGCATTTCTTATGGTAGGTCATATACTAAGTGATGCTTGTCGCTTTATTCTGGTATCAAGTAGCGAGCGAGGACTAAAGATAACAGCTACACGTGTTTAAATTCGCACAAGCATTCATACATCGGCAGTTTGAGGCTGCACACATTTCATTATCCTATGTTATCGTTTTGTAGAGAGATCACTTCTTTTTACAGCTCGCAATCGCTCGTTTTCGTATTCATTCTTTTCCATATGCTAGGTCCGTCAAGTTATGGACGATCTATATGTAACAAGATACTGAAAACAATTTCGAGACTCCAGACAGTATAGACAGCATGCATTTAATTCCGAACCTTTCATGGACGTTTAATAAATATCAAGAGTACACTACCCGACGCTTATCGCTCCTTATGTCATGCAACGATATTCGAGCTAAGGTCGCATGCCTTTCTTATCTACAGATATATTCTCGCATTTCAGTTTCCATTTATAAAGGTCAGTTTTTTATCTATGACACGCGAAAGATTTAAAATAAAATTTAAAAAATGCAACAAATTAATATAATAAAATATTTGAAATTTTTTCAATCATCCACTAAAACTACTCTTTGACTATAGAGAATCGAGGATGATTTAATACAGCGTTAAAATTTTTTTTTATTATACTGAATTTTCTAGAATGAATGATATCATCAAATGTTATAGCGCAATTTTTTTCGTAAACAACTTTAAGGTTATTATTAATGACGCATTACGTTTTGCGATGTTAAAAAATTATATCCGCACGTATGGATTATAATGTAGAAGGTTCTAGAACAATTAGACAAAGAGTGAGATATGTTACCAGACAAGGGTAGCAAATGTGCATCTATAAAAGGGCGTTGTGCATACATTTCCATCAGTCGTCATCAAGCATTTGTTGAATACACACAAGCCTAAATAAAAGTGAAGCGAAGTGAAAATTAATATAGAGATTTTAAACTGTTTTCGTGTTTTATACAATTTATTATAAAAACTTTTGCGAACATTCTTTTAAAAAATTATTACGAACGTCAACATATTCCACCTGTGCAGTGAAGATAGGAAACCTGGTATGCACACAGGATATTCGGAGGTTGAACAAAATTCTGAGGCGGGGAAAGGAGCATCTCTCTCTAGGGGAAAAAAATAAATTGCAGTCAACAATTGGTCCACTAACATCCAAAAAACGCACATTCAAAAAACTTCAGAAGAGTGGAACTGGCGTGAATGAGGGTTTGGATAGGAAAGAAGATAGAATCAGATGACAGGATCTGGAGTCTGCTTTTAAAAGTCGAGTGAGAACAGGTTTGGTTCTAAATTTAACACATAAAGATTTAGATGATTTTTTCATGGATGCAAAAAAAATGATTACACATACACTAAAAAAAGCTTTGAAAACTTTTATGGGGGGCTAAAAAACGAATGTTATTCTTGCAGCAAAATTTATTGCTATAGAAGATGGTAGGGAAATCGAATCCATAAAATTTTTTCATACTAAAAATGGCAATAGGCTCATCAACTTTCATCCGATTACCTAAATTCTTTAGAGAAAAAAGAGCAGTTGTAAATGTTGAGAACAGTGATGAGTACTGTTTTCTCTGGTCGATAATGGCCGCTCTTTGTCCTGCTGACAGAGATTCTAATCGCGTCTCTTCCTCCTCCAAAAGAGGCATTTTATTCCAAATTAAACGATTGCCACATTTCTGACGAGGATTATCAACACGCTTGTAAAGTTTGGGAAACGTTTAATTTGCAAAATTTAGGGCAGTGTTCCGATTTGTACCTTAAAACCGATGTTATACTTTTAGCTGACATTTTTGAAATTTTTCGAAAAACTTGTTTTGCAACATATAAATTAGATCCATTGCATTATTACACAGCCCCCGGACTTTCTTTTGATGCAATGCTAAAGTATACTGGAATCGAACTATACTTACTGACTGATGTGGAAATCCTACTCTTAATTCAGAAAGCAATCAGAGGTGGCGTTTCACAATGCTCTAACCGTTTTGCAAAATCAAATAATAGATTTATGGGGGAAGATTTTAATCCATGCGATCCGGAATCATACATTTTTTATTTGGATAGTAACAATCAGTATGGTCAAGCGATGAGTGAATTTTTACCATATCAAGATTTTGAATGGTTTGAAAATTTTGAAAATGATCCAAACTTTTTCAATCTGCCCGAAGATTCAACTGAAGGTTACATTCTTGAATGTGGATCTAGAATATCCTGAAGAGCTTCACGATTTGCATAGGGACCTTCCATTATGTCCAGAACACTTTGTGTCTCCTGGTTAAAAATGTCAGATTCCAAAATTAGTAACCAATTTGCTACCAAAGAAAAACTATGTACTACATTACCGAAACCTAAAAATGTACTTGGAATTAGGCATGAAACTAACTAAAATTCATGGAGCGTTAAAATTCAAGCAAAAAGCGTGGTTAAACGAATATATTGATTTAAACACTGAACACAGAAAAAGAGAAACTAATGAGTTTGAGTAAAATTTCTATAAATTGATGAGCAATTCTGTTTTTGGAAAGACAATGGAAAACGTTAGGAAGCACAAAGATGCCAAGTTTGTGACAAAATGGGAGAGCAGATATGGAGCAAAAGCTCTAATTGCTAAGTCAAACTTGCATAGCTGTTCCATATTTGATAAAACATGGTAATTATTGAAATGAGCAAAACAAAGATTTTTTTAATAAACCTATCTACATTGGTTTCACAGTCCTTGATATCTCAAAAATTATCACGTATGATTTTCATTACAACTATATTCTACCAAATTTCGGAAAATTTGCAAAATTGCTACATACAGATACAGGCAGTCTCATTTATCATTTCATTGTTCCCAACTTTTACGAATATATTAAACGAGACATCCATAAATTTTACACATCAGATTATCCACCAGACAATGTTTATGGAATTCCTCTAAAAAATAAAAAAGTTTTGGGATTATTGAAAGATAACAGCAACGGAAAAATAAAGACCGAATTTCTGGGTTTGAGATCAAAATTATATGCATATAAAGTTTTGGATGAAGAGGATGAAAAAAAGAGAGCCAAAGGTATAAAAGGATCAACACTGAAAACCATAACATTCGATTACTATAAGCAGACTCTCATTTCTTATCAGGATCTGATTAAATTTAACACCTAATCCGAAGCCGACAGCACGAAGTGCACACCATCATCCAAGATAAGATTGCTTTTAGCTGGCATGATGACAAACGAATGCTGCTCCCTGGTACAACACATACTCTTCCATGGGGATATAAATATAGAGCCTACGACCCCATGGAAGTCGATGCAATGTAAAAATGTATATACTTATTGATTATTTGTATATATGTAAAAAAATTGTCATTGTAGGCTACTAAGATTGTATATATGGGAAGAAAAACAAACGAGGTGAAATATGAGTGGAGGAATGAGAGGGATAGAATATACTGTATATAAACTGTGGCGACCACCTTCCTAGCTATTTTTAATAATTATTTCCAGATATTTCTGGTTATAGTCCTGGAGAAAAGTATTGAATATTTCGAGCCGGCACTCATTTAATTTCTTATACTTTCTGCCGGTCTCTCTGTGTCACGTATTTCATTTCATGTTTTTCTTCGATAGTGTAAGCAAATGATATCGCCGGAGAGTTTTCAAAGGCTTTGAGATATGCTAATCAGTACGGGTACATGCCCTGTTGCCATGCCAGGCCCAGGGCGGCGAGGAATTCGTCATCGAAACCTCAGTTCGTTTCCGTCTGTCAAACTATCTGAACCTCGCTCCCATTATTCTTGATTAAAAGTGTTTTTAGTTATTTAAACTTCAGAGTTTAATTATTTATGCGCCTTATTCCCCTTCAAAGTGGTGACCCCGCAAAAAGTGTATATCTTTTGATACAGTGACAGTCAGTTTCGCCCTTATACAGGCTAGTGAAGTGCAGATTTCGTTCTAGGATTATAATCTGTAGAGTTTATACTTTTAAAAAATGACTACAACCACGCCACCACGACGACGATGACGCCCGTTGCGACGACGGCTACGATGGCCTCGCCGTTACATTGTACAGAAAATACAACACCTAACTCTTCTCTCGCAGGCTTCATGCCTCCGAATTATGCCACGATTAACCGCGTTGGAGTGAAAATCCCACCCTTTTGGCCGGCAGATCCGGAGATGTGGTTTGCTCTGGTGGGAACACAATTCGCGCTCGCGGGAGTACTGTTAGACGAAACAAAGTTCAATTACGTTGCCGGGAATCTAGATGCAAAATTTGCAGCTGAAGTGCGCGACATTTTAACCTCTGCACCTGGACCTGAACGAACATATCAGAGACTAAAAACGGAACTCATTAATCGACTAAGTGCCTCGCAGGATCAAAAGACACGCCGTTTGCTAGAGCATGAGGAAATAGGCGATCGTACGCCATCCCAGTTCCTCCGACACCTTCGCGGCCTTGCAGGTAACGTTTTTCCAGACGCTGTCCTGCGTCCATTCTGGCTCGGTCGGCTACCTACGTCGATGCAGGCTATCCTGGCAACCCAGGACTAAGCCCAGCTTGATAAGTTGGCACAGCTCGCCGATGCCATCGCAGAAGCAACGCCAAAGACCCGTGTTTCCGAGGTATCTGCAAATTTAGCACCTTTAGAAGCCATGCTTCAGCAGCTCGCCCTTGTAACAACCAGAATTGCCGAAGTGTCAGTGACGTCAGAAGTAGCATCGGGCTCAAGAGATCGTGACCGGTCTCCGTCTCGCGGCCATTTCCGCGATCGCAGCAGAAGTCGATCTCGTCGAAATAATGAAAACGGTGTTTGTTGATATCACGAAACTTTGGGAAGTGACGCTAAGAAGTGCAATCTACCGTGTGCATTTAAATCGGGAAACGAACCGGGCCGGCGCTGATGGAGGCCAGCGACCCTTGCCCATCGTCTCGCCGCCTCTTCGTTACGGACCGGGATACGAAAACGCAATATTTGGTCGACACGGGAGCAGACTTATGCGTTTTTCCACGTGCACTAACACGCGGACGACGTCCCAAAACATCGTACGAACTTTACGCAGCCAACGATTCAACCATCGCGACGTACGGTTTCGAAACACTCACGCTCAACCTCGGACTTCGCCGCGCTTACTCGTGACGTTTCGTTATCGCTGATGTCACAAAACCGATAATCGGAGTCGATTTCTTGCATCATTATGGTTTATTGATCGACATTCGGAATCAAAAACTTATCAATAGCCTCACAACCCTCTCAGTGCAAGGGAAAGTCTCTGAGTGTGATACGAGTTTGCTAAGCATTCGAGCCATTTCAGGATCTTCTCCCTGTCATAAAATTCTGCAAGAGTATCCAGAAATCACCCGACCAAATGGCTTTATCGTCGAACCTAAGCACTCGACGAAACATTATATCAACACGACACCTGGACCACCCGTTTCTGAGGGACATCGACGATTGGCTCCAGATAAATTGAAGCTGGCCAAACAGGAATTCCAAACCATGCAAGAGATGAAAATTGCTCGTACTTCGAATAGCAACTGGTCTTCACC
>NC_046662.1:134579031-134588855 GCF_010883055.1 Belonocnema kinseyi
GGATTATTTGAATTCCCGTACATGTCGTTTGGCCTTCGAAACGCAGCGCAAACCTGCCAGCGTTTCATGAATGAAGTACTTCGAGATCTCGATTTCGTTTACAGCTATATCGATTCTTATCAATCCATCAAAATGTATCTGGGGAGAATGCGCCGTTAAGTTTCTTGGATACGAAGTTTCTAAGAACGGTGTTAGATCCCTTCCAGAGAAAGTGGAAGTTATTTTGAATTATCCGCAACCAAAAACAGCTAAAGAACTACGTCGATTTGTAGGTACATTGAATTTTTACCGGATTTGCATACCTAATGCTGCAACTCTACAGGCTCCATTGAACGAAATGCTACACGGTAACCTAAAAGGTAATGCAGTGATCACCTGGACTGAGGAAGCTGTCAATGCCTTCGAAGAGTCCCGGAAAAGTATTGCAGTAGCCGCTCAACTAGCTTTTCCAGCACCAGGAGCTCCTCTTGGCATTTTTTCAGACGCTTCTGACTTCGCTGTTGGAGCAGCACTGCAGCAACGAGTGAACAACGTATGGGAACCTCTGGGTTTTTTTTCGAAGAAGTTGAGTACCGCGGAACGCAAGTACGGTGCCTACGACCGAGAATTACTAGCCGTATATAAATCCATTAGATACTTTAGACACATGGTAGAAGGTAGGATCTTTACTGTGTATACGGATCACAAACCTATTACATTTGCATTTCAGCAAAAAAGTGACAAGTGTTCTTCAAGACAGTTCCGATACCTGGATTTCATCGGCCAATATACCACTGATATACGACACATATCTGGAAGCAACAATGTCGTCGCAGATGCTCTTTCCAGAATCGAAGAACTCTCAATCGGAATTGACTTTGCAGAACTTGCAAAATCGCAAAATGAGGACACAGATATTAAAATGTACCTTCAGCCGGAATCGACCTTGCACCTAGAAAAAGTCCAACTACCAGGTACCGAAGTAGCCATCTACTGTGATGTTTCAACCCGCACAGCTAGACCTTTTCTCACAAAACCTTTTCGGCGGGTGGCCTTTAATTCGTTGCATCAATTATCGCACCCTGGAATCAAGGCCACGGTAAGGCTGATAACAGAACGCTATGCGTGGCCGTCAATCAAAGTCGACTGCCGGCAATGGGCTCGCGCGTGCACCCAATGTCAAAAAGCCAAAGTTTCTCGACATGTCTCATCACCTGTGGGTTCGTTTAACTCTCCTTCCAAAAGGTTCGAACATGTACACATCGACCTCGTGGGGCCTTTACCTTCTTCAAGAGGATATAAGTACTGCCTCACCTGCATCGATCGTTTCTCACGGTGGCCCGAAGCATTTCCAGTTGATGACATCCAAGCACCCACCATCGCACGAACTCTTATTGCTGGTTGGATCGAAAGGTTTGGTACCCCCCTCCAAATTACGACAGATCAAGGTAAGCAGTTCGAATCTCAACTATTCAGTGAACTCAATCACTTGCTTGGGACTCGACATCTTCGCACAACTACTTATCATCCAGCTTCCAATGGATTGGTCGAGCGTATACACCGACCTTTAAAAGCGGCAATCCGCTGTCACCAGACTGCAGACTGGGTTGACACGCTACCAGTAGTACTGCTAGGTTTCCGAGCAGCCTGGCGAGAAGATTTGAAAGCCACAACTGCCGAACTACTGTATGGGGAACCACTGCGCCTCCCTGGTGAACTTCTGGTTCCACGTTCATCAAACGACTCAGGACTCACGTCTCTTATGTTCACCAATCAGAAACGTGTATAAAAACGTGGAACATCCAATTTTTTAAAATTTGTGCTTCATAACATGTATATTATATCGTGATTTGATATTCTTATATACTCAATCACTAGCAGGGGGGTACTGTGGCGACCACCTTCCTAGCTATTTTTAATAATCATTTCCAGATATATCTGGTTGTAGTCCTGGAGAAAAGTATTGAATATTTCGAGCCGGCACTCATTTAATTTCTTATACTTTCTGTCGGTCTCTCTGTATCACGTATTTCATTTCATGTTTTTCTTCGATAGTGTAAGCAAATGATATCGCCGGAGAGTTTTCAAAGGCTTTGAGATATGCGAATCGGTACGGGTACATGCCCTGTTGCCATGCCAGGCCCAGGGCGGCGAGGAATTCGTCATCGAAACTTCAGTTCGTTTCCGTCTGTCAAACTATGTGAACCTCGCTCCCATTATTCTTGATTGAAAGTGTTTTTAGTTATTTAAACTTCAGAGTTTAATTATTTATGCGCCTTATTCCCCGTCATAAACCTAAGCTAGTAAAAATAGTATATACGAGTGTAGGAATGAGAAAGATAGATATAGAATATACTGTATAGAAAGCTTAATGTTGGAATGTAAATAATCTTTTGTAATATAGATATAATGTAAAGTGTATGTATGTAAAAATTATAAGAAGGAATCGCAAAAAAACTGTATAATTGTTTGTACAAAACACAAGTTAATGCAAAATAAAAATAAAAATAGTTTAATATAAAATGGTGTTTTTTTATTGAATACCACCCTGAAAAATATAATTTTAAGTGAATTTCTTTAAATCGAAAATCTTTTGCTTCAATTAAAACTGATAAAAGTTAAGTTCAGAGCATTTTTCTTAAACTTATTTTAGCTATCGGATGCAACCTGATCCAGCAGAAGTAATCTTCCAATGCTGAGGATGTTTCTTGAAGCCACAATGCCAACGATGTTCACTGACCAACCTATTCGCAATATCTACTATTCGCACTTATAAGGACAAGGAACTTTGAGAAAAAACACACAAGTTTCTTTTCATTTGCTTTTTTATTTTATTTAAAAAAAAATCAGTACATTAAATATACTTAAAAAATACGTAGATTCAATATATATGGAAAAACATTTTTTTATCTCTATAAATATAAATAATTATCAGCCTATAAGTACTCTTCTGACATCATCCAATCTACAAGTTTATACATCTCATATAATTTCTGCAGTGAAGGACATTTCAGATCAAGCAGGTCAACAATTTCGCATGATATTTCTACAAATTGTTTCAACCAATTCTTTTTTCCAATCCTTTTACATAAATTTTGTTGCATCTTCTAAAGTGTGCTCGAGTTTTACAGGTACTAAAGAATACGGTAATTTACCAGCATTCCATGGTATTCCATCATGATTGCGCTCTGTCCATTTATTTTTAGACTTATATTTTGGTGGAACGTCTTTCCAAATACAGGGTGGTTGAAAAAGGAAAGAATATGGTATTTTGCCTCTTTCATCAAAGAGTGGTATAGCCCAGGAGTAATATAGCCAATTCTTTCAATACAAATTTCTTTTCTGGCAACTTGAAGCCCTGCATCTCCACCAAGTGCTGCATCTTGAATGCAACTAAATTATTTCTAATCGATTACAGCATTTTTATACCAACTTTTTCACCACCCCACTTATTGGTTTATACTCAACTATACGATCATGCAAAATTACGCAATATGCCGATGTTTGAGCGGGAAAATTTTCACTAGTTTGAAATTCCAAACGAACGTGAACTGGCACATATTTCAGTGACTCGTTCTGCTTAGAGCAGTCAATCACTACAAAAGGTGCATGATTTATAAATTCTCTTCTCGATAGCAGTGATTGTGGTTCTTTACCATACTAATTAGCTTGAAAGTTTCTAGTAGTATTATTTTTTCTGTTTGTCTGAAATCCTAGTATAACAAATCTCAGTTTTTCCAACTGAAATTTTCGTGAATCAAACAGTTTAATACTAGGCCCTAACCACTCTATTTTATTGATTTCATATAAAAACAGTCACAACTTAGACGTTGATGCATTAACATGTCTTCGTGTCAGGAGAATTTTCAAAAGCAAAATAATATTTTGCAACAAATTTCTAGAGCTAGTGAATCAATTCGATGAAAACATAGGTTAATAAAGTTGGGCAAAGAAACAGTTGAACGCACATTAAGTGACACTTTTAAACTCACTGTTAATCCACTCGAGAAAATTGTTGGCGGTTTCAAGAATATGAAAAAAGTTGAACCAATTATATGGAAAGAAGAAGCAAAGAATAAAGCTGAAGAAAGTATTGATGACGATGATTTGTCATACAAATCAATAATGACTATGAGGAAGAAGCAGATGAGAATGTAGATCCCAGTAATTTGGAGACATCAACTGCTAGTGAAGCTGAAAAGAACTCTGGAATACGAAAGATAGATTAATGATTGGAGATTCTCAGATAAGTTTCAGTCAGAACGATATTCATGTGGGTAATTTGAATTTTTCCAAAAGTAAAGGCTTGCTTGAACTTTTATTTTAAAAAGTACCTCAAGAGTCTTCTATAACGCCCAGTGATCTTCAAAATTATAGACAAATTGTTATTGCAACAAACTTATATAAAAAATATTATAAACCAAATGGAGAAATTCGTAACAGTAAGGCCTTTATATATAAAAACAGCAGCTGGTAATCCAAGGCACACCAACGAAATTATACGAATTACACAGCCACACAAAAAAAGTGTGCGGATTTGGTAACAAGACACGCGTATTCCTACGGATTTTGGGGCGCTGAATTCAAATTCGGTATCAAAAATCACCCATCACGTCATGGTTGAGCCATAACCTCAAAAAATGACGAAAAATCATGCACTGAGACAAATAAATTTTAAAATAATGCCAGTGATGCAAATTTTCACTTCAAAAACATGTCCACAACTGTGAAGGATCAACCCTTGCCTGATATCAACTTATTTAACATAACTTTACCCAACAGAACCTGACCTCACACAACCTGAATTAACAGAAATTTATTGAACTACACGTAAAGCTCTGGAAACATATTTTCCCAGTAGCAAATGTGTGCTACATCGAATGGGTCAACTCGAGCTTAACCTAGAAATAAATCTAACCTAGCCTAACCTAACCTCACCAAACACAATTAAACTGATTGTGTTGTCCCGTTGTGTTTGCGGTACCGTTTAATTCAGCTTCGGCTTAACCTACATAGAGGTTTAACCTATCCTAAATTAACCTAACCGATTACGCTGGGAACCCTGTTCTTGCGTACTCTCATATTTTGACATTAATAACTGTAAATGTCTGGAGTTTTGTAACCGCTTGTTGCTAGCATTATTCGCCTGTGTCTGTAACCAGGGCACCTCCACGTGGTGACGGTGGGCAACGGATCCACATTGGCCCTGTCCTTGGGTAAACGGCGTTCATGCCGTCATGGCAGACACAAGTAAAAAGTGTTTTACGATGCAGGGAAAAACCCCAGTATCGGCGTCTGGTCAGGGTGGGAAAGCGGGCTCCCCGACGTCGTCATCATGCAACCATAGCTCTTCATCAATGGATCACTTGGCTGGTGTAGAGTCTGATGCTACAAGGAAAAAAACCGCGAGCATTTCTCAATCGCATGCCTGCAAGAATAGCTCAGATTCATTCTGTAACATTTGCAGGAAATATGAAGTGAGCAGTTTGCGAAAATCAATCGACGAGGAAGTGAAAAGTCTTTACGAAAAGTGTTTTTACCGTAAATTGCTGCACCAAGAAACAAAATGGGTTCCTCACGTCATTTGCAATTCCTGCAGACTTATGTTGTATCGTCTAAAAAATTCCAACAACGAAAAGTACCGCAAGTACTCTACAACAACTACATGGAAAAAACCCATTATTGCCAAGGACTGCTACTTTTGCATGAATTCCGTCAAAGGGTTCAACGCCAAAAATAAAAATAATATTTCGTACATTAATGTGTGCACAGTCATAAGAGTAATTGAAATCAATAAAAATGCACGCCAGACTGATTTAAGCGCTTTAGAAGATGATATAATGTAAGTTGAAAGTCAACGTCATGGAGACGGTAGTGAAACCAGTGATCGAACAGAAAATAGTTCTGATGATTCCGATGAAAATGACGAAAAAGATGACGAATATGTCGTGCATAAAATGAAATTGAAGGTTCCAATATTAGTGTCGCAAACTAGAACTGAATGATTTTATTAGAGATCTTGGATTACCGAAAGACAGCGCTGAATTTGCCGCTTCATTTCTAAAAAGAAGAAATCTTCTAGAGCCAAAGACAAAAGTTTCATTCTATCGCGACAGAGACAAAGAATTCAGAAAGTTTTTCGTTAAAGACGAAGAGACGTCTTTAGTGTACTGCACTGACGTTAACGGACTAATGAACCACTTGAAGAAAAATGTGTACAGAGATGAAGAATGGCGACTTTTCATTGATTCGTCAAAACGCAGCATTAAGGCCGTTTTACTGCATAACACGAATACTCACGCTCCTATCCCTATAGCTCACTTAACGGTCATCAAAAAAGAATACAACAATGTTAAAATGCTTCTTGAAAAAGTTAATTACATGAATCACAAATGGCAAATATGTGGTGATCTCAAAATCATAATAATGATATTAGGCCAACAATCGGGTTTCACGAGAGAGCCATGGTTTATATGCCTGTGGAATAGCAGAGTTCGAGCCAATCATTACAGCAAAAAACATTGGCCTTTAAGAGATTCATTCAAACCTGGTTCTCATAATATCATCAACAAAAGCCTCGTTGATCCAGAAAAAATTTTACTACCACTCCTCCACATAAAGCTTGGGCTCATGAAGCAATTTGTCAAGGCGTTAGACAAAGATGGACAATGCTATAAGTATATATACCTTAAATTACAACGGGAATACTTAAGTTAAGTTGTGTTGCGCTAAGCAAAATTTCGTGAGGTTCTGTTAAGTTAGATTCATTTGTAGGTTAAGATCGAGTTAACCTATTAAATATAGCACACATTTAAGGCTGAGAACCATACGCTTACATAGCTATACGTGTGGTTGAATTTCATTCGGCTAGGTTAGGTTAGGTCAGGTTTTGTTAGGTTAGGATAGGTTAAACCTCTATGTAGGTTAAGCCGAAGCTGAATAAAACGGTACCGCAGACACGGGACAACACAATGAGTTTAATTATGTTACGTGAAGTTAAGTTAGGTTAGGTCAGGTTTATTTAGATTAGGATAGGTTTGACCTCTTTGCAGGTTAAGTCCAAGCTGCTTCAAACGCTACCGCAAACACAACGGGACAACGCAATCAGTTTAATTGTGTTTCGTGAGGTTAGGTCAGGTTAGGCTAGGTTAGATTTATTTCTAGGTTAGGCTCGAGTTGACCCATTCGATGTAGCACACATTTGCTACTGGGAAAATATGCTTCCAGAACTTTACGTGTAGATCAATAAATTTCTATTAATTCAGGTTAGGTGAGGTCAGGTTCTGTTGGGTAAAGTTATGTTAAATAAGTTGATATCAGGCAAGGGTTGATCCTTCACAGTTGTCGACATGTTTTTGAAGTGAAAATTTGCATCACTGGCATTATTGTGAAATTTATTTGCCTGAGTGCATGATTTTTCGTCATTTTTTGAGGTTATGGCTCAACCATGACGTGATGGGTGATTTTTGGTACCGCATTTGAATTCAGTGCCCCAAAATCCATAGGAATACATGTGTCTTGTTACCAGATCCGCAAACTTTTTTTGTGTGTGGCTGTGTTATCGAAGAACTAAGAGCAGCTGAAATTATATATTAATGGATGTTTATCAAGATTTTCATCATTTTCAAGATGAGCATCGATGTATACGGATGTCATTCCAAGCGAGCACAGAGTACAAGTCGCGGTCCTCCTGGAATTGGCTTTAAAGTCACATCTGAAGGAAATTACTATGTGAATAATAGGAGGCTGTGTAAAGTGATTGAAGCTCAAGAACTATATGATGCTGTGAATCTGAATATGGTGCAATATACGATACAGCGTGAACTTCGGACTATATATGATGTTGTAGTTTCTTCAAAAACTAGTGTATCGAAATTCTGAGCTCATTCGTCAATTAGACACCAGGCTAAATGCACTCAAAAATGGACACGGAGAAGCTGCAGTTGGTGAAGGAGCTGCACAAGCCAGCTAGACGAAATTACGAACGTCGACATTTCGATATTCATGGCATTGATGAGACCTGGCAAGCTGATCTTATTGAAATGCAATCATACGAGAGAGTAAACAAAGGATACAAGTACATCTTAACTGTAATTGACATATTTTCAAAATTTGCTTGGGCTGTCCCCGTTAAATCCAAGAAGGGTGAAGATGAAGCTGCAGCCATGGAATCTGTACATGATGAGGGGCGCATACCGAAAAATTTACAAGTTGAAAGAGGAAAAGAATTTTACAATTCACAATTTGAAAATCTTATGAAGCGATATAAGATAAATTTGTACTCGACATTTAGTCATTTAAAAGCGTCCATTTGTGAGCGATTTAATCGCAATTTAAAGAATGAAATGGAGATAGCATTTAGCTTACAGGGGAATCACAAGTGGATAGATATTTTGAAATATTTAGTTTCATCTTACAATGATAGTAGACAGCAGACTATTCGAATGAAACCAAAAGATGTTACTAAACAAAATGAAAAAAAATTGTTGTTTAATGCATAAAAAAATTACAGTGTAAAACAAGCAGTTGAAAAAGCGAAATTTAAAGTTGGAGACAAAGTACGTATAAGTAAGTTTAAGCATATTGTTGAGAAAGGCTACACACTGAATTGGACAACGGAAATATTTACTATAAGTCATGTCAAGAATACTGAAACAGTGACGTATATGCTTAAAGATTATCAAGGTAAAGCTATTGTAGGTAGTTTTTATGAGCAAGAACTAGGCAAAGTTAAGACATCCGGATATTTATCTTGTGGAAAAAGTACTGAAAAAAGAGAAAATAAGCCATTATATATATACGAGGGTGGATCAAATATAAACCGGAATTTTCCAATACTTTTCTTAGCCAATCGCAAGCACTCTCACAGTGTAGGTTCTTGTAATGTAGTGTATTAGTAGTGGGTAAAACGCTTGGTGAGCTGTTTGACTCAGTCAATTCGTCAGTACAGCTATGAGTGAGCAACAGGTTCCAGCGTCCGTTGCACAACGGGTTATAATACAGTTTTCAACTAAAGAAGGCGTTAAATCGTGCGAAATTTTGACTCGATTGAAGGATCAGTATGGGGATGATACTCTGTCTAAAACTCAAGTGTATGATTGGGCCAAAAAGTTTAAGAGTGAACGAGAAAGTGTGGAAAATGTGAGTCATAATCGACGTCCAAGATCAAGTGTCTCTGGCGATAACATTGGTGCAGTTCGTGACCTTATTGAATGTGACAGGCGGTTCACTATTCATGAAATCACTTTACAGGTGGGCATTAGCTATGGAAGCGCTCAAACAATCATTAAAAATCATCTTGGTTTCAAAAAAATCTGTGCCCGATGTGTCCCGAAGTTATTGAACGAAGATCAAAAAAACATACGACTGCGAATCAGTAAGAGACATCTGAATCGATTTCAGCGGGAGGGAGATACTTTTTTGAAGCATATCGTGATATGTGATGAAACATGGGTGCATCATTACACCCCCGAGTCCAAGATGGCGAGTAAAGAATGGCGAAGGAAAGACGAAGCCGGTCCTGTGAAAGCCAAAACCCGTCTCTCAGCGGGTAAGGTCCTCGCGACCGTCTTTTTCGACTACAGAGGAGTGTTGCTCATTACTTTCCTACATGATCGACGTACGGTTAACGCTGCCTACTACTGCCAGCTGTTGGAGGCAGCAAAAGCCGCTTACAGAAGCAAAAGACGCGGTAACCCCATCAGAAACGGCATCCTTCTTCATGACAATGCCAGGCCACATATGGCGGGTGAAACGAAACAAAAACTGGAGGATATGCATTGGGAAACCCTTGAGCATCCTCTATACAGCCCAGATTTGTCACCCTGTGACTATCATTTGTTTGC
>NC_046662.1:134588955-134600935 GCF_010883055.1 Belonocnema kinseyi
CAAATTTGGTTTAAATTACATTTATTTAGATTTTTCTTACCAACAAAATACATGATATTTTAATGTACAAAGGTACCATTTACACACATCTGATTCCTTGTAATTTCTCAATCACTTCTTCACGCACATTCTGATTATAAAAAGTAATCATTCCAAGAAACAGAATTTCAAAACGCATAAGATTAGCAAATATTAATTTTTTCATTTCCTTACTCTTTAAACTTGTACAATTTTTTCGTATATAAGATTTTACACTTTTCACAGATGGTGATTTCACTTTACGCCAAATACTTTCAGCGATGGTTTCAATAATGACATCTTTTGTACGATGAAACGGCAGAAAACTCAGATCCAGAAGATACCGGTCGACACAAGGGCTGACTTCCTGGAGAACAGCAAACGTTTCTTGCAGCACAAACGGATAGTATTTTTGGTTTCCTTGATGTTGCTCCAAAGCTACTTACTATATAATCACCAAACGATACAGTTATGTGTATATGGAAAATTCCGCACTCGATGCATTGGTGCTTCTCTTGACCATCAAAAAACAGGGAAATGAGGTTAAAGTAACTTTTTAATAATTTCCACTCATCAGGATTCAGGGTTACACTTGAACGAGAATGACTGGACTGTAGTTTCACTGATGAGGCGAGATTTCCGTCTTTTTTAAAGTCAGCACCGATGACAATTTGCTTTGTGAATGATGAATTCAGGTTGTATGTGGTCGCATGTAACATTTGATTTCGTGGTGTATAAGGAATGATGAATATCTCACTGAAGATTTTCACAGACTGAGCAATAATTGAATACTGCAGATACGTTATACTGTTTTCTTCACAAATTCGATGAAACGGTAGCGTCCACCCAAATACCGCATGCAGAGATCACCATCTTCACAGAATTTTTTCATTCCTAGCAGCAAATTTTCACCTTCATTCAGCAGATTGGTCCTTCTTGCTGGTTTAAACGATTTTTTAGCTCTTGTTGCCTTTCTTCTTCACAATCTGACATCTGACAATAAACTGATGAAGGAGTAGAGCTAGCCTCATTTTATAGACGCTTACCCCCTCTACCAATTTGAATCTTTTATTCTCCTTCCCATAAATATATCTCTTTCTTTTTCTTAAAAAAGACGGACCCGTAAAGAGCATTCGAGAAGCTTATAGTATACGCATCAAATAAATAATTAAACGTATTATGTGAAAGGAAGCAATAAATCATCCTTGTTTTTTCTCATTTAACCTTGACACATGTATGTGATAACCTTGAAACTTGTTTTTCGCAAATTCTGCCTTCACAAAATTGCGCAATATTATTCTATGACGTCATCAAATCTTCTTAGAATCTTCTATAGGCTTATACGCATTAAACAAATGAAGGCAGGAATTTTTAAATCAAAACAGGATGCCATGCATAACCCTCATATCAAATTTCATCTGACCACCTGCCTTTTTTGCACGTTAAACAAATAAAGGCAGGAATTTTTAGCTAAAGTATCATCTATCAGGAAGCAATAAATCTAATAAATAGTCAAAACAGGATGCCGTATGTAGCTTTCCATATAAAATTTCACCTATACACTTGCATCTTTGACGCATTTAACAAACGTCTTATCTACCAGGAAGCAATAAATCATCCTTGTTTTTTTCACAATAACCTTGAACCTGATTACATGAATTTGGCTACAGACTATTGCGCAATCGTGACGTCATCAGGATCCTTCGAGAAAGATCTCAAAGCTTAGCACGGATACGAACCCTTTTGTCCAGAAAATTTAGCACGGACACGAACCACTACAGATCGAAGCTTCTCGATGCCGGTAAGGTAGGAATCTTACGTTAGAAACCCCCCTATACATCTATTAAAATAAAACTTGACACCTGCATCTTGTGCGTCTTAAAACATATTATTGCAACATCCTCTGTACAAAAATGTGAAGAACGTTCTTAATCTCTACATGACTTGTGAAATAGTTTATGAAGGTAGTAATAAATTATTCTAAATGATTAAGCAATGTATCACTAAAGGGAAGAATCGGCATAAAATTGCATGCAAAAATTAAACACCTGCAAACTTAAAAACAAAAGTATCACATAGTACCACATCTCACAGTTAAAAACATAAACATTCCACTGCTAACAATAATTAAAATAAAATCACATGAGCCTCCCACCCTTGAAAGAAAACGATAATGTACAATATACTTACCCATGATCTAGAAGAATTTTAAACAAAACTCATATTAATAACTTCCGTAGACCGTTCTTAAGTTTCAAATTAATTAAGATGCTGAAAAGAATGAGCATGAAACCTTTTATAAAATTCCTTGCTCTTAATTTTACAATATGATATTATCGAGATCCATCTAAAACTTTCTAGAAGAACTTAGAAATATTTTATAAAATTCATGTAAGAAAATCGCGCATGCGCACTTACTTTGATTACGAATAAGAATCAGGTTTTCAAAAAGTGTCTCAGAAGTCTAGCTTAGAACTCCTCAATTAGCACAGACATGAACCTCTTGATCTGCAGTATATGAACCACTCACCTGCAAAATGCTGGTATGGTAGGAAGACGTTGCACAGTCTCACACGGACACAAACGTATAGGCACCTTGCCATCTCGCACAGACACACCACACGCTCACCTCACAAAGGCACACCCACGCAGGCTTACCTCAAACATACACGCATTAACACTAATTGGTACAGAAACGCCCCCTATCATCTACTTCTATGTGATCTATTCTCTAATGAATCTAAGGTCAAATATAGCATTAAATCACTGTGAGTGATTTTAAAGGATTTCAAAGGAAGGAAATATTCACGTTTTTGTAGAAAAGGATACATAATATAGGTTTTGGATGTTTTCTGAAAAAGGCATATTTCAAACTATGGGTCTAAGATCTTGGAAGTGTATCGGGCGGCATCCAAAATTGTATACACATTGAGAGATATGTCTTATTTATTTGTTAAATTATATAGTTCGCACATACGGTTACTTACGCATATGATCGCAAGCTTAAACACTTTGAAAAATCGCAATCCCCGAGGATTCGAACCCTACCTAAACTCCCTAAACTAGTGTGTCCTAACCGCGTGCTCTACCCACTACATTATCGAAGCACATGGATCTCGGTGACAAAATCTAGCCCTGGTATTGCAAGGCAGCGTCGTACCAAGTCGTATGGTGAGCCCCAACCGTCTGCAAACTAAAAACTGTGAACTCAATGTTTCTTTAAACATTTTTCTGATGATAATTGAAAAGTCCTAAGGCAAATTGAACATAATTAAGAGACTTTAATAGACCATTTTTTATTTAGAAATATTTGAGTTTCAGTTATTTCAAAAAAGGCTCGATGCTCTTTTTCTTTAAATATTTAAATCATTTATAAAATATTCAAAAGTAATTAACACTAAAGAAATTTCAGGTACAAAAATGCTTTAATAACCTTGATGACAAAAAAACGGGTTTCTTCTATACAAAAACCTCCATAAAATGCGCAGTTGTCAATTTATACAACTCTTTTATATAATAATCTCTAAGTTTTTAGTGCGAAATAAAACTGCTTAAATAATCATTTAAAATATGTGAAATAACGAATTAGGTTTCACTTATTTAACGAATGACTATAGAAAATCTTTCATAAAACGCACAGTTTTCAGTTTATTACAATTCTTTTACCATAATTTTTTAAAATCAGTTTTAAATGTGGAATAGATTTTCTAAAGTAGCAATTTAAAATATGTAAAAAAAATTATTACACTTCACATATATCACAAAGGGCTCAATACTTTTCTTTTAGAGATTTGAGCCGCTTAAAAACTGTCTAAAGCTTATAAAAAGATAAAGAACTTTCGAGTTCAGAAACGTTTTAATAACCTCAGCGACAAAAAACATTTTCTGCTTTTTAAAAACCTCTGTAAGACGCACAGTTTGTGATTGATCTTAAAGAAAAGATATGCCCACCGCGCGGGTACAGTTTCATTGCGCGCTGCGCGCGCAGCACTTCGCGCTAAGTTTGAGCGCGCCTACGGCGCGCGGGTACACTCTCGCGTTTCGCGCTCGTTTTCGTACGTTTAATGCATACACTTTAACTAAATTTTTTCAAATATTGTAAATAATATAACTTAAATCGAAAACTGTGATTTAAATTTCTGAGGAATTACAGCCATAAATTGTAACTCCATTTTTTTCGATTTGATTTTAAAGAAGGTTCTCAAAGCACCTGCGGCTTTGACGATTACATTCTCATTACGAAACTCGCGCTTCGCGCTCGATGATTCGTTTCCACTTGAAAAACTTCATCAAGATAATTTGTAAATCTTGGTAAAATCTAATAAAAAAAAAGTTTTAAACTTATGGACCTCTTAAAAAATTAAAATTGCATATTTTTGAAATCGATCCAACTTTTAAAACTTTTGTCTAATTAAAAAATTTCATAATAATAGTTTCGAAAAAATATATTTGACATCTAGTAGAAATTTGGATTGATATTTTTTAACCTATTAATTTTTTTTTCTTTTTTAGAAAACTGTCAAAATGTTGAAAAACATATAACTTTTTGAAGTTTTATCGAATTTAAAAATGTAATTAAGATAATTTTCAATTCTTTTTGACGCGTATCAGAAAATTTGACAAAAATGTCTGAAACTCATGACGAATTTTTATCCAGATTTTGAAAAAGCTCAAACTTTTTGAATTTTTGTTTAATCGGAAAATTTGACTTACATAGTTTCTAAATATATTTAATATCTACTGATAAATTTCAATGAAATTTTCTAATATTTTAGAAAAATTTTTATTTGTTATTTTTCTGAACATTTTCAAAATTTTCGAAAGTATATCACTTTTCTCATTTTCATCGAAATAAAAAATTTTATTTCGATAATTTGCAAGTCTTCTACTCATCTATAAGAAAGTTTGAAAGCAAATTTTTAATTTTGAAAATGCTCTAAATTTTTTTATTTTGGTTGGATATATCTGCTTAACGAACTTAGCCTTCATTTTGGGAACCTTAAGAAGTGTATCAAAGGCTGACTTGATTTAAAAAATCCTTCAAACGTTAGCGTGGCTACAACATTCAGGTAACCATATATACAGACATACATACAGACAGATAGATTGTCAGACACAGATACAATTTTCTGATTTTTGGATTCTGTGAGTCCCGAAACGTAAAGATCCGTTAAAAACCAGAGATCGAAAATTCGGACGATTACATTACACTCTCATGAATGAGAATGTAAAAATGGATACCTACTTTGAATATTACCTATTTCAAAAAGTACTCGATGCTTTATTTTTCTTTCGAATATAATATACTTCAAAATCAGAAAAAAAAAGAATTCTGTAAAGAAAAGTAGAGTGCAAGAACTTGCAGGTTGAAAGTGATTCTCACGGTAGTTGGATGAAAAATATTTGTCTGCTTCCTCCTTGCATTCACAATTATTATATTTTTTTACTTTTAATTGACAATTTATTAATTATTATACTTCATTTTCTTAATTTTATTTTTAAAAAACTTATATAAATAAATATACCTAAAATATCCGCACTAAATCTATTCTTAATTATTTAACATAGCAACATTATACGCGCCTTACAGCACGCAGGAAACATTGCATTGCAAATTAATAATAAGCGCCTGTCTTCCCTTCTTTATCACTCTTTCCTTCGTATTTTCAGTTCCCAGATAGAGCACTCTACCGTGTGACATCACGCACTCCGAGCGGCCTTCGGGGAAATAGCCTCCCCCCTAACCTCCTATAGTTTGCATGTATTGCCGTCGTTTTTTAAAATTGTTTTTTATTTTTCGAAATGCAGAGTAAATATTTGGGGAAATTGTCTGGAGACGTCAAGACCCGATATATCCAAAAATTGGAAAAAATCGAAAAATTTGATCCGTATGCTCTTAAAGATATTTTTAATTAACTTTTTTAGTTAGTTTTAGTGAAAATGTAAGCTCAGTGCCCTCGGTGACAATAGTGGATATAGTGTCATATTTTATTCAATCTTACAGTTTTTACACTGAAAAACAAATGAAAGCATATAAAAGTTTGGAAGCTTATAAGTTTTATGAAGCTGGTTTTGTGGTGAAAGTGAAGTGTAAGCATTTCAATGATACTTTTCTACTTCTGAGTCAGGTTATAGTGTAACAATATAGTATTTTTAGTTTTTACCTCAATATTCTAGTTATAACTGATTATTTTCTATGAGTATGAACATTAACATTAAGGAATATTCGTGTGAAGTATTTTATTCATTTCAATTTAAGTTGTCAAATTCCATGTCCCCAAAAAGTGTACGAAAATTCAAGATTTTTCTTGATACAAAAAAGCAAAAAATACCAATTTAACGAAACTCTACCTTATGCTAATACATTTTTTATTTTCCCTGTCTAACATGATTAATTTTCTACCAAAAAAGACAACTTTTACAACAAAATACATGAATTTTTAACCAAAAAGGGATACACTTTGAACCTAAAGTGAAAAAGTTATGCGTACAGTTAGATATTAACCATTTTCGCAGATAGGTGGTAGCGGGGCACTGAACTTTTCCTTTTTAGAGCGGCTCCTTTTTCATAACCTGATTTTTGACAAGGCACCCAATCAGGATAATCCTTATTCGCCAAGTCAGCTGGAATGCCTATATGATACGAACAAATTACAAACGACTGCAATAAATATAAATCACAAATAATTCTTCCGCTACAATTGTGGTAAAAATAACCTCGCAAACATAACCTCACAATCGAAACGCATACATTTCTTACTTAAAACTCATAAAATGTCCCTCGCAAATCCGGGTATTTTCTAATTGACTTGTACATAAAGGCCCACGATGCAAAACACTTATCCACATTTCCCTTCTTCTCTTTGACAATATAATAAGTTCACTTATTGACAGATCACTAGGCCCAGCACGAGATTTTCCGATAAACTTTTGATTTTCCTCAGTTATGCCTATTGGAATCCGAAAAAATCTTGTGCCTCGGTGCAAAGCACTGCGTTAGTTACACCCTACTACGAAACAATATTTCATCATTTTTCTTCTTTTAGTTTAAAAACGTTTCCAAAATATGTAATCCCTATACTGGCAATGTATTTTCCCTTACAGGCATACCCCCGGAGGTTCAGCCCTTAAAATTGTTATGGCTTAATGAGAATGCTCTATGTTGGGATTTCCCCAAAATCGGGACGGCATAAAAGAAATGTCAATACTAAACAAATCATTGTCAATACTAAATAAGTTTTAGTCAACAGATTTTTTAACTTTAAAAAATTTTTTTCTAGCCGAATGCAAAAAATTAATTTTTCCTTAATTAAAAACTAATTTTTTATTTAACAGGAATTTTTTCATAATTTTCAATTTTATATTCTTACTTGCTACCTGAAATAGTAAAAAAAAAAGATTATTACACCTATAGCGTAAATTTCAAACACTTAATAATGTTTATAGTTTTAAAAACTTTCCGGCACCACTAAAAGATTTTGAAGAAGAAATGTTATACTTGGTTTTATACACATTCAGAGAATTTTAGCGAATGTTAAAAAAGAGCAGACCTCATGCTAATGCTTTCGACAATAAACTTTTTTTTAAATTTAAGTAATAAAAATTATATTATATTATAATAGTCTTATTTAAATCTTGATCCGCATTTGAAAAAAATTAAAGAAATTGGTGATTTTGGAATTCATCTCGTTTGGATAAAAACTCAATTATTTTATTGGAAAATTAATTATTTTGTTAAAAATGTAACTATTTTGTAAAAAAAAGTCCTCTTTTCTATCAAAAATTCAACTACTTTGTTAAAAATTTTATTTCTTTTATTTGAAGGTTCATCTCTTTCGTTGAAAATACATTTTTGAAACTGACAATTAATTTATACAATTTTTGGTTAAAAAATCATGTATTTTATTAACAATTCGTCTTTCTTTGTACAAATTAAATTGCTTTATGGAAAATTTATACTGTTTGATTAAAAATTACATTTTTCGGTTGAATTATCAACTGTAAATATTTTTTGGTTGCAAAGTTGTTTTGTTGTAAATGCAACTATATTGTTAAAAATTAAAATCATAATTTTTGGGTGGAAAATTCGATTATTTACTCAAAGTTGAACTACTTATTAAAAAAATTAATTTTTTCTTATTAAACATTCATAATTATAGTTGAAAATTCAACTTTTTGCCTTTAAATTAGGTTATAAATTCAGGTTTGTTGTAGATATTACTCTTTTTGACTTTAAAATTTACAAATTTATTAAAATGAAATTGTCCTTGTTTGGTAAAAATTTAATCTTTTTGGTTGAAAATGCATCATTTTTGGTCGAAAATGCAATTGTTTGGTTAAAATATGAACTGTACATCTTCTTGGGTTTAAAAGTCGATTATTTCACTAAGAGCTGAACTACTTTGTAAAAAAATGACTTTTTTTAACAAGGTTTTATAATTATAGTTGAAAATTTAACTATTTGGTTGAAAGTTTAACTCTTCGATTGAAAACTCATATTTTCCACTTAAGAAAATTCATGTTATTGGTTCACAATTCAACAACTTTGTTGAAAATAAATTTTTTCCGTTGAAAATTATTTATCTTTATCTGAAAATGTAATTATTATAGGATTGATTAAAAATTAATCGTATATATTGGGTAAGTTTGACAATCGTTTTTTTTTTATAGAACATTAATCTTCTTGTTCAAAAATTCACCTTTTCCCTTGGAAATTTAACAATTTTGTTGAAAATTCGTTTTTTTCCTTGGTCAATTCAATTTTTTATCACAGCTTTTATCTGGGAATTGAACTATTCCATTTTTGGTTAAACTGTATCCTGTAAATTGTATTAGTTAAAACACCAATTATTTGTTAGAAAATTAATTTATTTGTTCTCGATTATGACTTGAAATATTATTTCAGTCTAAACATTTTTATTTTTAATCCATTCAATTTGAAATTCTTTAATTAAAAAAAGAATATTTCGTTATTTATCAGCAATATTTGACCGTTTATTTAAAACAATCCATTACAAACAACTGTTAAAAACTACAAATTTGAACAGAATGTTTCGAAATAGAAAGCCTTGAATTTTTAAATTTGTAATGAGCTGAATATAAAGTTTAAACGCTACAATTTTAATTTTAAAAAATATTCAGAATTAATTTAAAACTTGAAATTATTTCAAATAATTTGAAACACGATTTAGACTTTTGCAGATTAAAAAAAAAGTTTTTTGAGAATTGTACAGTATTTAAAAAGAATAACAAAAATTGTTGTGATTGCTAAGAACATTGAAAATGATTTTTTATTTGGACAAATGAATTTTAAGTGAGTATTTGAAAACATTTTAAAAATTAAAAAAAAAGAATCCGGAAGATTTTAAGGAAATTTTTTTATTTTGCAGTTTTTTCAATTTTAGGAAAAAATCTAATTAACAATATATATCAATTTTTAACCAAAAAGTTTACTTTTTAACTAATTAAATTAATTTTCTATCAAATAATTGGTGTTTTAACTAACACAATGTACAGGATAAAGTTTCAACCAAAAATTGAATAGTTCAATTTCCAGATAAAAACGATTAATTTTTAATCAATCCTAGAATAGTTACATTTTCAGATTTTAAAAAACTTTTTAATCAATAAAATAAATTTGCAATAAAGTTGTTAAAGGCTCAACCAATAACATGAATTTTCGACCAAGAAAATTAATGATATACAAAAAAAGACAAATTTCAAACAAAATGCATGAATTTTCAACGAAATTATTTAATTTTAAAGTCAATAAAACGAATTATCTACAAAAGTTGATTTTTTTCAGCGAAAAATATGAGTTTTCCATCAAAGAGTTAAACTTGCAACCAAATAGTTAAATTTTTAACCATAATTATAAATCCTTGTTAAAAATAACACTACTTTTTTACAAAGTAATTCAACTCTTAGTGAAATAATCGACTTTTAAGCCCAAGAAGATGTACAGTTCATATTTCAACCAAACAATTGCATTTTTGACCAAAAATGATACATTTTCAACCAAAAAGTTTAAATTTCTACCAAACAAGGTCAATCCAGAAAAATATATAAACTTTCAACAAAATTATTTAATTTTAAAGTCAAAAAGAGTATCATCTACAAAAAAGCTGAATTTTTAATCCAAAAATATGATTTTTCATCCAAAATTTTAATTGTCGACCAAATAGTTAACTTTCTATCAAATTGTTGACTTTTAACGCCCAAAGATGCAATTTTCACATAAAAGTAAAATTTTTAACAAAAAATTTAATTTGAAGGCAAATAGTTGAATTTTCAATAATAATTATGAATCCTCAATAAGAAAAAATTAATTTTTTTACTAAGTACTTAAACTGTAAGCGAAAGTTAAACTATTTGGTCGACAATTAAAATTTAACAACTTTATTGAAAATTTATTTTATCGTTTAAAATTTTTTTTTATCTGACAATGTAACCATTCTAGGATTGATTAAAAATGAATCGTTTTTATCTGGAAATTGAACTATTCAATTTTTTGTTGAAATTTTATCCTGTACATTGTATTAGTTAAAACTCCAATTATTTGATAGAAAATTAATTTAATTAGTTAAAAAGTAAACTTTTTGGTTGAAAATTGATATATATTGTGAATTAGATTTTTTCCTAAAATTAAAAAAACTGCAAAATAAAAAAATTTCCTTAAAATCTTCCGGATTCTTTTTTTTTTTATTTTTAAAATGTTTTCAAATACTCACTTAAAATTTATTTGTCAAAATAAAAAATCATTTTCAATGTTCTTAGCAATCACAACAATTTTTGTTATTCTTTTTAAATACTGTACAATTCTCAAAAAACATTTTTTTTTTAATCTGCAAATGTCTAAATCGTGTTTCAAATTATTTGAAATAATTTCAAGTTTTGAATTAATTCTGAATCTTTTTTTAAATTAGAATTGTAGCGTTTAAACTTTATATTCAGCTCATTACAATTTAAAAAATTAAAGTCTTTCTATTTCGAACCATTCTGTTCAAATTTGTAGTTTTTAACAGTTGTTTGTAATGGATTGTTTTAAATGAACGGTCAAATATTGCTGATAAATAACGAAATTTTCTTTTTTTAATTAAAAAATTTCAAATTGAATGGGTTAAAAATAAAAATGTTTAGACTGAAATAATATTTCAAGTCATAATCGAAAAAAAATAAAATAATTTTCTAACAAATAATTGCTGTTTTAACTAATACAATTTACAGGATACAGTTTAACCAAAAATGGAATAGTTCAATTTTCAGATAAAAGGTGTGATAAAAAATTGAATTGAACAAGGAAAAAAACGAATTTTCAACAAAATTGTTAAATTTTCAAGGGAAAAGGTGAATTTTTGACCAAGAAGATTAATGTTCTATGAAAAAAACGATTTTCAAATTTAACCAAACAATTGCATTTCTGACCAAAAATGATACATTTTCAACCAAAAAGATTATATTTCTACTAAAAAAGGTCAATTTAATTTTAATAAATTTTTTAATTTTAAAGTCAAAAAGAGTATTATCTACAACAAACCTGAAGTTTTAACCTAATTTAAAGGCAAATATTTGAATTTTCAACTATAATTATGAATCTTTAATAAGAAAAAATTAATTTTTTTAATAAGTAGTTAAACTTTAAGTAAATAATCGAATTTTCCACCCAAAAATTATGATTTTAATTTTTAAAATTATAGTTGCATTTACAACAAAACAACTTTGCAACCAAAGAATATTTACAGTTGATAATTCAACCGGAAAATGTAATTTTTAATCAAAAAGTATAAATTTTCCATAAAGCAATTTAATTTGTACAAAGAAAGACGAGTTGTTAATAAAATACATGATTTTTTAACCAAACATTGTATAGATTAATTGTCAGTTTCAAAAATGTATTTTCAACGAAAGAGATGAACCTTCAAATAAAAGAAATAAAATTTTTAACAAAGTAGTTGAATTTTTG
>NC_046662.1:134601035-134606411 GCF_010883055.1 Belonocnema kinseyi
ATAATGAAATTCTGGACAGTTTACAATATTATCGAATTTGAAAATTCCCGAATAACAAAACTCCAGGCCGAATGCTGTCTAATGATAAAATATACAAACTAGCAAATTCCCGCATTGCAGAAATTGAGAAAACAGTTATGTGGTCAATATTATTTATTTATTAAAAATATAGTAATCAAATATTTTTATTATAGAAATTTGGTTTAATGTTTAATTGCAGAAATTGAGAAAACAGTTATGTGGTCAATATTATTTATTTATTAAAAATACAGTTATCAAATATTTTTATAATAGAAATTTGGTTTAATGTTTAATTGCAGAAATTGAGAAAACAGTTATGTGGTCAATATTATTTATTTATTAAAAATACAATAATCAAATATTTTTATTATAGAAATTTGGTTTAATGTTTAATTTTTTCAAATTACTGTTATAATTTAAAATAACAATAATTGTATAAAAATGTGACACAAACATAAATTTAAAACACGTGAGCTTCAAGTGAAACAAACTGCAGGATTCAATGCAGGCTGATTTAACGTGACTTTTATTTTTATTTTTTTAAATAAGAATTTTATTTTTGCGAGCGTTTTCTGTAATGTACAAAAATAAAATGGACATTTTCAAACAACTTTTTTTATCCAAAAATACATTTGTTCAATTATTTTTATTTTTAATTCAAACAATAATTTTTAGAAACTTTAAGCATTAAAAAAGTTTTTTGCTCGGTAAAAATATTTTATTATTCTATTTAAAAAAATCTGCCCGCCTCGCGGGCACATTCTCGTCGGGCGCTACGCGCGCGGCTCGCTGCGCTCACAAGTTTGAGCGCGCCTAGGGCGCGCGATGGTTAGATCTCTCGCTTCGCGCTCGATAATAGGTTAACTGGCGCTTCGCGCTCGGATATTTATTCTTTGCATTTGGAATGCTTGAAAAAAACTTTATCAAGCAGATCTCTTTTAGATGGCAGTATTTATATGCGTCTTCACATTCTGAATTGTCTACTTAATTAATTATAGTCAAAGATTAAGTTTCTCAAAGCTCTGTAGGTTTTGAGGTACACATTCTCATCGTGACACTCGCGTTGCGCGCTCGATTTCCGACATACATTTGTAAATACGTTTTCTTGGATTTTTTTTCTCGTAACTTTCGTCGTTTTTCCACATTTTTTTTATTTTACTTTTGTCAACGTTATTTTTCACGAATAAAACAAAAAGTACGCGTCCTATCAAGAAGTGATTCTTAACGAAATTGTAGATCTTTTTTGGAATAACCATTTTTGTTAATTCATCTTTTTTTGTATCCTACATAGTTTGTCCACAAAATGGAATTTTTTATTTTCCATTATTTTTTGTGCAATCAAAATTTGAATTTTCGATTTTTGAAGAAAATCCAAAAATTGTTTATGATAATCTTGTAGGGATTTCAAAAAGGAATGTTTTTCTTCTTTTGACTTTTTTTCATATCGCGCGTTTTTCGGCTTCAAATTTTGATTTTGGGTTGATTAAAAAAATTTTGAAAACGCTATAACTCTGAGAATTTTGTTTTTATCGAAAATATCATTAGGGTAAATTGTTTGTTCTTTTCAATACTATAAATATCCGTACATAGAATTTGCAAATTCAGAAAAAAGTGGTCTCAAAAATTTTCAAAATGCGCTCACTTTTTGAATTTTTATCAAAAATGTCTGGTTAACGAACTCGTCCTTTCTTTTAGGACCTAGAAAAAGTGCGCCAAAGATGGATTTGATTCGTTCATTTTTTCGAGAGTTATCGTGTTTACGGTCAGATAGAGAGCCGCCATCATGAAAACCTGATTTTCGGATTCAGGGGGTCTCGAAACGTGGAGATCCATTGAAAAAGTGTGATGTCAAATTTCCGACAATTCTAATACTTTCTCAATCATAAATGATGAGAATGTAAAAAATTTTTTTAACAAACTATATTTTAATTGTTCAAATTAGAGAGTTGTCTAGCCCGGATATTGTATAATTCGGAAATTTTTTGTCGGCAATTCTTAAATTCGGTAAGATCGTAAATTGTCGAGAATTTTCCAATTCGGGACTTTTATATTTTGACAATGCATTGACGAAATATAAAACTCCCGAATTGGGGAATTAAAAATAAAATTCCCACGTCACTGTAAAAATTCCGAAATTATAACATTGCAATGTTATAATTTCGGAATTTTCAGTGATGTGGGAATTGAAAAAAGACCCGAAATATAAAAGTCGAATTGAAAAATTCACGAAAAATAAAATAAATAAAATTCCAGACAATAAGATATTAAAGAAATTTTAAAAATCCCCAAAGAAAATGCCTGAATCATAAAATATCCGAACTAGAAAATTCTTGAATTTCAACAATTTAAAAAATTGTTTATTAAATATTATTTATTCATTGAAAATACAATAATCGAATATATATTTCTGGATGAAAAAATTTGTTTTCTGTCGGCGATTCTCAAATTCGGGAATTGTATTTTTCAGAAAAAGCGACTGAAAAATCCCGAAAAATAAAATTCCCGACACTGTAAAATTCGTAAATTGAAAGATAACCAAAGAATAAAATTCCCGAACTTATAGAAGTCCCGAAATATAAAAGACGAATTGGAAAATTCACGAAAAATAAAATAAATAAAAATCCGGACAATAAGATATTACCGAATTTGAAAAATCCCTAAAGAAAATGGCTGAATTATAAAATATCCGAACTATCAAATTCATGAATTTAAACAATTGAAAAAATTGTTTGTTAAATATTATTTATTTATTTAAATTATAATAATCGAATATATATTTCTCTATGAAAAATTTTGTTTGAAAATGTGCATAGTATTTGAAAAAAATCTAAAAAAGTTCTAAAAAATCGAATTTATTATTAATAAAAAAAATAAAAATAAATTTTGATATAAATCGTTGTTGAATTGAATCCTGCAAAGTTTGTTTAAAAAATGTTATTATGTAGGTACGAAGAAAATTTAGGCAGAACATTTTTTTCTTTCAAAGCACACGTGTTTTTTAATGTATTTTTTAATACAATTTTTATAAAATTATTATTCAGGTGCCGGAGATTTCATTTTTTGGGATTTTTCATTCATCCCTTTCGGAATTTTTGTCAGTGGTCCCATATTTTTATACCTCCTCTTAAAATTATGTAATTTTTCAAAATAAAAAGTCAACATTTGAAAACATTTCAAAATCATCAAAAGTATCTATTCTCTTTTAAATTATTTCAAATCTTTTAAAAATATTTTTATAAATTTTCGGAACTTTTAAATGTCTTTTAGACTGATTCCCATTTTTCCTAACATTTTTGTAAAATCCTGCAAACAAAATTGTTTAAGAGCTTCCAGATTTTTTCTAATATTGTAAATCTTTGGAAATGTTTTGAAATATTTTTAAACATTCCCTTTGAGTTATGTACTTTTTCAAAATAAAAAATCATTTTAAATGTATCCAGAAATTTTTATTGTTTTCCTAGTGTTTCAAAATTCTTGAGTAGCTCCAAATTTTGTTCTTTTCTTTGTAACATTCAGAAACCTCCAGCTTATTTGATTTTTTTCTATATTAATGCTTATTTAACTGTTCTTTAAGAATCAAAATGAAATACTTTTACCTTCGAAATACAAATAAAAAAATTAAACAATTATAATCGTAACATTCCAAGTTTAAATTTGTCACTCTGAAATTGTGACAATTCATTTTCAAATTGTTTACTATTGAAAATTGTTTTTTTTTTAAATTTCCAAACCAAATAGATTAAAAATGGAATATTTTATACTGAAATAGTACTTCAAAAAGATTTTGAAATTGCGTTCATTTAAGAAGCCATGAATTCGAACTTTACACTTGTGTCACTACTAAGGCTTTTCAATTAAATTAGTTCAAATTTTAATGTTAATATATGTAAATTATATCATTTTGAACAGATCTAGAATCACCTTGTAAAATCAATCACTGTTTAGTTTTTAATACTCGAACTGCAGTTCAATTTTCAAATTTACTTACATTTTCTGATTTGTCCCGGTCGCGAGTCTAGCTTAATATTTAAAACAACTTTCATTTTTTTGAAATTGTAATTTTTCGGTTGTAACTTACGGGACAATAATTTTATTCTTTGAAAGATTTTCTACAAATCTTGTTGATAATTTCTACGTTCTCATCAAAAATGAGACAGTATTATTTTTTTAATGAAAAATAACTTTTTCGGATTTTATCAAATGTCGACGTTTTGAGGCCCCGTGAGTCAGAAAAACAAGTTTTTACGTCGGGGCCTGTTTGTCTGTCCGGCGTCGTCGCTGTTGTCTGTATAACGGATAATTTTCGAAAGACTGGTCCGATTGGATTGAGCTTTGACACACTGTTCGAGGGATCAAAAAGAAAGATCGAGTTCGTTAAACAGCCATTTTTGATAAAAATCCAAAAAGTTGAAGCTTTTTCAAAATTTTTGAGACCACTTTTTTCAAAATTTGGACATTTTATCGACAGTTATTTATGGTACAAAGAATATGAACAATTTATCCTGACAACTTTTTTTGATAAAATCAAACTTACCAAAGTTAAAGGATGTTCAAAATCCAAAAAACCAAACGAAAATGGACATTTGAAGCAAAAATAGCTTGATATGGAAAAAAGTCAAGAGGCGAAAAACGCTACTTTTTCAAGGCCCCATGATTATTTTATCACATTCTCATCCATAATGAGAAGAGTTTTATGCGAAAAATGACTTTCGCGAATTTCATGAAATTTTGACCTTTTTAAGCTCCTTGAGTCAGAAAAACAATTTTTACGTCGTTACCTGTCTGTCTCTCTGGCGTCTATGTCGTCGTTGTTATTGATGTTATGGTTGCCTGTATATCGGATAACTTTCGAAAAAATAGTCAGATTGGATTTTGCTTTGACACAGTTTTTTCATTTTAAGAATTGTATGTAAAAATTGAACTATTTTTATTTTTATAAAAAATATAGTTCTTTAATTAAATTGTTACAATAAAAGTGATTCGAAGAGATTTTTGAAAAATCTTTCGGGGAATAAAATTAGTATTTATAGGTCGACAAAGGTTTGTTTTCTTTACCAAATTTGGCTTTCGTCTAAATTTTTCCAGTTGTTTTTACTATAGTACAATTTACGTTTGCATCTCGGGCGAAGAAATCCATTCTATTCTTTTACAAATATTCTTTGTAAATAAATATTTTTCACAGAAAATTACCCTGAGAGCAGAACGAAATCAGAAACAATAAGAGTTAATTTATTCAGGAACAAGCTTTTTGAATAAAAATGACTTTTAGTGAACCTTTAATATATATTTGTTAACTTTTACAAAAATCAGGCGTTATTTTCTCACAAAAAAAAATTAATTTGTGGGGGGGGGGGG
>NC_046662.1:134606511-134610031 GCF_010883055.1 Belonocnema kinseyi
TAATTTGAAAATTACTTGAAATCTATTAAAATATTCTAAAATATACATAAAATCCTTTAAAATATCATTCTAAATTACTGTGATCAATTGAAAATTCCTTGGGATCTTTTAAAATTCTCTAAAAATTTTCAAATCCTTTAAAATCTTTTCAAATACCTAGAACTTTTTATAAAGATTTCTAAAGTATTTAAAATTTTTTTAAATAACCCTTTTAAAATTGGTTTAATTCTTTGAAATTCCCTTAAATTATGAAAATCAGTTGAAAATTCCTTCACATTTTTAAAAATATGCTCAAATGTTTAAAATCCTTAAAAATCTTTTTAAATCTTTTAAATTTATTAAAGCGCTTAAAAATATCTTGAAATTTGAAACATACCCTGAAATATTTTTTGAAATGTCAAGGAATTTTCAACTGATTTCCATAATTTCTGGGAATTTCAAAGAATGAACCCAATTTTAAAAGGGTTATTTAAACAAAATTTTAATACTTTATAAATCTTTAAAAAATTAAGTTGTAGGTGTTTCAAAAGATTTTAAAGGATTTGAAAATTTGTAGAGAATTTAAAAAAATTGCACGGAATTTTCATTTCATTACAGTAATTTAATATGACATTTTAAGGGATTTGATATATTTTAGGATATTTGAATAGATTTCTAGTAATTTTCAAATTATTTTAATAATTTAGTGTGAGCTTTTTAAACATTTTAAATATTTCAGGGTATTTTTTAAATTTCAAGGAATTTTCAAGAGCATTGAAAAATTTAAAAGATTTCAAAAGATTTTTAAGGATTTTAAATATTTGAGCATATTTTTAAAAATGTCAAGGAATTTTCAACTGATTTTCATAATTTAAGGGAATTTCAAATGATTAAACAAATTTTAGATGGTTTCCTTTAAAAAAATTCAAAATACTTTAGAAATCTTAAAAAAAAATAAGTTGTAAGTGTTTCAAAAGATTTTAAAGGATTTGAACATTTTTAGAGAATTTTAAAAGATTCCAAGAAATTTTCAATTGATTACAGTAATTTAATATGTAATTTTAAGGGATTTGATATATTTTAAGATATTTTCATAGATTTGAAGTAATTTTCAAATTATTTCAATAATTCAGTGTGAGATTTTTAAGGATTTGAAATATTTCAGGGTATGTTTCAAATTTCAAGATATTTTCAAGCGCTTTAACAAATTTAAAAGATTTAAAAAGATTTTTAAGGATTTTAATTATTTGAGAATATTTTTTGAAATATCAAGGAATTTTCAACTAATTTCCATAATTTATGCGAATTTCAAAGAATTAACCCAATTTCAAAAGAGTTATTTAAAAAATTTGAAATACTTTAGAAATCTTTAAAAAAATAAGTTGTAGGGGTTTCAAAAGATTTTAAAGGATTTGAAAATTTTTAGAGAATTTTAAAAGATTCCAAGAAATTTTCAATTGATTACAGTAATTTAATATGACATTTTAAGGGATTTGATATATTTTAAGATATTTTCATAGATTTCAAGTAATTTTCAAATTATTTCAATAATTCAGTGTGAGATTTTTAAGGATTTGAAATATTTCAGGGTATGTTTCAAATTTCAAGATATTTTCAAGCGCTTTAACAAATTTAAAAGGTTTAAAAAGATTTTTAAGGATTTTAATTATTTGAGAATATTTTTTGAAATGTCAAGGAATTTTCAACTAATTTCCATAATTTATGGGAATTTCAAAGAATTAACCCCATTTTAAAAGAGTTATTTAAAAAATTTGAAATACTTTAGAAACCTTTAAAAAAATAAGTTGTAGGTGTTTCAAAAGATTTTAAAGGATTTGAAAATTTTTAGAGAATTTTAAAAGATTCCAAGAAATTTTCAATTGATTACAGTAATTTAATATGACATTTTAAGGGATTTGATATATTTTAAGATATTTTCATAGATTTCAAGTCATTTTCCAATTATTTTAATAATTTAGTGTGAGCTTTTTAAGGATTTGAAATATTTCAGGATATTTATTGAATTTTAAGATATTTTCAAGAGCTTTAAAACATTTTAAAAGGTTTTTAAGGATTTTAAATATTTGAGGATGTTTTGAAAGATCTCAAGGAATTTTGAACTTATTTTTATAATTTAAAGGAATTTCAAAGAATTTTAACAACTTTAGCAGGGTTATTTAAAAAAATTCCAAAGTACTTTAGAAATCTTTAAAAGATGCCAAGGTCTTTCAAAATATTTTGAAGGTTTCGAAATATTTGAGAGTATTTTAAAACGTTCCAAGGAATTTTCAATTTTTGACAGTAATTTAATATGAGATTTTAAAGGATTTGGTATATATTAGGATATTTTAATAGATTCCAAGGAATTTGAAATTGATTTAAATAATTCAGTAGGAGATTTTAAAGGATTTGAAAGCTTTTAAGGTATTTTTAAACGTGTAAGGAATTTTCAAGAGCTTTTAAAATTTTTAAGCGGTTTTAAAGGATTCAAAAATTTTCAGGATATTTTAAAACATCCTAACGAATTTTCAATTAATTTCAATAATTTCGAGCGATTTCAAAAAATTTTCACGTTTTTTTTCTCATATTTTTTTTTGGTTGATGATTCATCAGTTAGTTGGATAAATTTGTTTTCTGAAAATGTAACTATTTTGTAGAAAATTTATTTTCTTTTTAGTTAAAAATTAATTTTTTTTCTAACCACAAATTTAACTATTCTATGTTTAAATGAAAAGTGATCTTTTTTAGTGAAAATTTTTTGTATTTTTTTGAATACTCTTTTTTCTTGGTAGAAAATTAATCTTTGTTGTCGAAAATTTAACTATGATTAAATATTAATTTTTTGTTCAGAAAATTAGTCTTCATGGAAAATAAATTTCTTTTGTGCAAAGTTCATGTATTTTATTAGAAATGCCTTTTTTTAGTATACAATTTAGCTTTTTGGATGAAAATGTACAATATGACGGTAAAGCAGTAGAAAAATGTTTTGAGGTTAGAAAAGTTTGACTTGTTTGTATCGCTGAATTTTTTCAGATCTGAAGCTTGATCCAGGTTTTCGGTACAGTCTTTTTTTAATTATAAAAAAAATTTTCTCGAAAAATCATATTTTTAATTTTAAAAAAAGTATTATAGAAAGACATTTCAAGATAAACAAGTGCTGAAAGCATTTTTCTTTGACAATTTTTTTTTTCAATTGAAATAATCAAATATTTATACCAACGAAACAACTTTTTAAACGTTTGAAGTATTTAAACATTATTGTTTAAATTAAAAATAATAATTAAAACAAAATATATTTCTGGATAAGATATTTTGGTTGAAAATGTATATAGTATTTTTTAAATCACAAAAGTTCTTCTGAAAAATCTAAATGTTAATTAAAAAATACGTGTTTTTATATATTAATTTGTCGGTTAAATTTTTTGTATAATTTTATTTTATATTTTATTATCGTAGTTTTAATAAATAATTAATATTGGTTAAGAAACAATTTTATTTGGGGAGTCTTATTATTTGGGAATTTTCAAATTCGTTAATATTA
>NC_046662.1:134610131-134617760 GCF_010883055.1 Belonocnema kinseyi
TACAGAAAACTAATTGTTTTAGTTGAAAATTTAACTATTTCTATTAAAAGCTGGTCAACTATTCATTTATATTAATATAATATTTTATAATTACAATATTAACATTAATTATATATATATATATATATATATGTGTGTGTGTGTGTGTGTATGCATGTATGTAATAGCAATAATATCCATATTATGTACACCTGGAAAACATAACCTGAAAACCGACGTATGCATGAAATTAAGAATCACGCTAAAGATCCAAATCGCCAATTTCTTCCATTTCTTTCAAATGGGGAGCAAGATATAAATAGAAGACCACCGAAGTCTTCCGAAGCCTTCAGATCGGCAATCATCGTACAGCAGAACTCCGAAGTCGAATCGTGCATTTTCGGCTTACATACGAACTCACAGTGGTAATCATGCACCATCTGTTTTGCGGCTCCCAGACAGTAGGTATGGTGGGGGTTAATTTCATCCACGATCTGGCAGCTCTGGTTGAAACTTACAAGACGCCGCTAGATTAACACTTCACGAACCCTAGACAAGGCAGTGCGATACCTGCGGCTGCAGGTAAAACATGCTGGATGCCGCTAGATGAACTCTAGACCAGTGGCCGGAAAACTTTTTGCTTAATTTTCAGGTATGGTCAGGCCCTACCCGACTTAATTTTTTCTACTACTTTACGGTCTATTCATGTACCTTAGTGTGAGTGAGCTTACTCCAGCAAGGGTCTTTTGTCCATAGGCGTGTCAAAGTAAGAAAATTTCAAAACTTTTATTTTTTCAACTAACGATTTGAAAATAGCATTATCAGCTTCTACCAATTTTTCCGATTCAAATGATATATTACTTGCCTAGAAAATTTAAAAATTTGAAGGAGTTTAATATCAAGAAACATCAGCTACAAAGTCAATTTAATACTAAATACTTCTCAAATTTTAAATCTTTATAGACAAATTACATGTCTTTGGAATCGGAACAATACGTAGATTCACAATATATTACTTTTAAGTCACTGATTGCAAAATGCAGAATTTTTTAATCTCACATTTTTTTCCCATTTTCTAACAAAAGACCCCTGAGGAAAGGGGTGGCCTGACCAATCTCGTAGGTACTGCCCTGAAAGTAGGTCGTAGGGCAGCCAGGGCAGAATACCCTGCCCTGGGCAAGAGCGTGCCGACCACTGCTCTAGACGAACCCTAGACTAGGCGGCCGCCATAAAATTACCCCAGACGTTCGCTAGACGAGCTGAGTCTAGAAAGTATCTAGAAATCGTCTAGATTTCCTGTAGGATTCCAAGACTTAAAGACAATTTCAAATATTTCGTTTAATCTGCGCTTTTAAAGAATGCCCTTAAAGAAAATATTTTGGTGGAATAACATTATTTTTTATGTATACTGCTTAAGTTATTACTCCGCAAAGGCAGTTCCTTCTCCTTTGATTCTGATTTGCGTTTGCATCGCTGATGGTGGTTGGTGTATCTTACAAGTTTCTTCAATTTGTATTTATTCTACTGTTATGTCAGTAAAAAATACATTTGATTCAATAAACAAATATTAAAACTATCACGTTATGGGCCCAGAGTGTTTGCCCAGGGTGCCTAGCGAAGTGGACTTATACAAAAAGATAATCTAACCTAAAAAGCGTAGATTTAAAAAAAATGGCAATCATGGTCGTGAGTATCGTAAATCAAAATGCAGTCAGGAGGGGGCACTCAACATACAAAAAAATTGACTGCTGAAAATTATGAATCATGAAAGCTTCTAATGAGAAGTGTTCTCTATTACAATGAACTCTGGGGATACGTAACCAGAAAAATTAGGAAACCTGCTGAAGAGAAAAAAATCGCAGAATGGACGACAATAAACGAAAAAGATCACGCATTCATCATTCTCGACGCGTCTACAAAACAACTTGTTTATGTATGAAAGGATATTACGTCGAAGGAAGCTTGGCGTTAGTTATAGAAGATATACAAATCAAGGGGCCCTGTAAAAATGTCCTCCCATGTCGATGAAACAGCACTGGAACTGCACTGCCCAGTGCCGTTCCAGTGCTGCTCGTTTAAAGCTACTCAGATTCCGATTTTAAATGGCAGCAGATGTTTCATTTATACCTTTGTAAAATTTGGAAAACTCATAAATTAATAAGTGTTAATAACATAGGCCCATAATTTTTTTTCTGATTCTTGGATGCCAATATGATATTCCTAAGCATTATTTGCCGCTGAAACCGAATATGCAACCCGTATAACCCTTACACGTCAGGATTTTGACATAACCTTAAACACGCCCAATAAACCACTGAAACCGAAAAAATTATTTAGCCTGTACCATTTTCACCCTCCTCCCCTTAATCTGGTAACCCTATAACCTCATGGCTTCATAATACCCTTATCTTGTAATAATAAAACTGCATATTCCTACCGATAGAAATCTCTGAGTTTTCTCTACCGAAATAGCCTGGCCCATTTGAGTCTATAAACAGAGTCGATTTTAAACAAATATGGTCTCGGAGATAATCTTAGAGATTTTGGTCCTTTTCAAGGTCTTTTTAGTGGTCCTTTTAAGAGTGCTGCGACGGTAATATAATGTTCCTTTTGTATTTGTCACGTACCGGGCGGGCAGAGTTATTTACAGTAGTTGGCTGTAGCTAATTCAATCTCCCTTTTTAAACTTCTCTTCAAATAACTAAGACTTTTTTTTAATTGATGAATTTTCTCATTGTACTTATTTATAATTATAACTTATATACTACTATACAATTTTCTAGTTGAATTCAAAACTGTTGTCTTTTTTGGCGTATCTCATTCCATTTATGAGAAACGTTGTATTAATTCCAATTTTGAGTATTTAAAAAAAAAGTTAGATATCTGAAATCATCGAAACCCGTAGATTCCGAATTATTATGTTTTAGGCTGTTAACTATGCAATTAAAAAAAATCTACTTCTAAATTTTAATCCGAAAGCTTAACAAAGGACCCTTGAGTGTCGGCTACTCTATTGATATAGTCTCTTTGCTTGTTGTTTGTGATCGAATTCTTATTTCAATTTCAGCCTCTCTGCTTATCATTTTTGATCGTATTTCTATTTCAATTCCGGAAAGGACATTTTTTAAAATGTCCTTTAATCTTTTAAAGGCTTTAGCCTTTAAAAGATTTAAAAGAACTACCTGGACCTTAAAATATATACCTGAGTGCCTGCGGAGAATTTCTCTGAGTTTCTCTGAGCTTCTCTGACCCTAGAGAATCTTTAGAATCTACTCACAGATTTCTTTCGGTAGGGAACCTCAAAATCCTGTAACCTCATTCAGAAGAAAAATCTTGTTTGGGAAAACAGAACAATTTCGTCAGTTTTTCATGTGCAACATGGTCATGGGTAAGTAGTTCTATATCCCCGAAATCCCATAACACCATAACCACAAAACCCTGAAATCATAAGAGTTACGTGAGTAAAATCATGAGGTAACGAAACCAGCGAAGGCGCGGTGCCCTGCAGGTTGACGGTAGGGTGTGAGGTCGAGCTGGCCAATCTTTCATAACGAGTGTGCTATAGGTATCAAAGCATATTTATTTGTATTGTGTAATAACACCACTTTAAGGCGCTGCCACAGGCTTGAAAATAAGCCCATGTATTACTCAATCAAGCTTTTCTCCTAAAATTCTGAATTGTTTGATTTCATATTTTAAACACAGAATATAAATGTCTAAATACATAATCAAAAAGAGAGCCTTTTTTTAGAAAAATGGTCTAGTTCTTGTTTTATTCCAATTCATTGAAAATTGATGCACTGTGTGTGTGGGGGAAATAGCAAACCGGCAGCAAAAGTGTACTCATGGTGAACGGAATATTGGGGCCTGTGTCTAGATATGAAACCATAGGTGGTCTAGAGTGTTATTTTTTCGACGCTACTTAAACATCGTACAACTCGGATCGAGCCCAGGATTGAGATTGAGTGCCTGTCATGTCTCACTCAACTTTCCTATTGTTAGAGATTACAGCTGGTTGAGAGATGTTATAAATGATAAAAATATTAAGAAATTTAATTTTAATATTCTGCATTAAGTTCATTAAATAACGACAAGACGTTAAAAAAGATACAATAAAATCAGTTAATCCGTTCACTTTCTGTTGAGAGTTTTGGTAATTTTCGATTACACTTATTATTGACCATATTGGCCGATTTTCCCAATCTTTTTTTTCATTCTTTTGTAAATTATAGCAGGAAATTTATAATGTACCTAAAGTTCCGAACGTTCAAAGGAACGAAATGAAAAAAAATTTTTTTCTGAAATTAGCCTAGCGGAATTAGTTCAGCTAAGCATAAAAATGACTATTCTACGAAAAAATCTCTAAAAAAACTGTTTTTAAGGGTAATCACACACTAAAATGTAATGCAGATAGGGGCAACACAGAATGCGCCAAATGATTGCCTTTACACACGTTTTTATCCAATAAAAGATAGTGTTAATTTACCATGTCATAAAACAAGTTTTTTCAGTGGGGTAAAAGCCGCCGGAAAGAATATTTAAAACCACCTCTAGTGTAACAAAATAAGAAAATCGTCAAAATGAACACTTTTATACAGTTTTTATTCGAGTTAAAAATACTTTTAATTTACCTTGTTATAGAACAAGTTTTTTCAGTGGGGTAAAAGCCGCCGGAAAGAATATTTAAAACCACCTCTAGTGTAACAAAATCAGAAAATCGTCAAAATGAACGCCTTTATACAATTTTTTTCGAGTTGAAAATACTTTTAATTTACCTTGTTATAGAACAAGTTTTTTCAGGGGGAAAAGAGCCGTTGGAAAAAATACTTAAAACCACCCCTAGTGTATCAAAATCAGAAAATCGTCAAAATGAACGCCTTTATACAGTTTTTTTTTTGAGTCAAAAATACTTTTAATTTAACTTGTTATGAAAAAGTTTTTTCAGTGGGGTAAGATCCGCCGGAAAGAATATTGAAAACCACCCCTAGTGTATCAAAATCTGAAAATCGTCGAAAGAACCGCCTTTATACAGTTTTCTTCGAGTTAAAAATACTTTTAATTTACATTGTTATAAAATAAGTTTTTTCATTGGGATAAGAGCCAACGGAAAGAATATTTAAAACCACCCCTTGTGTATCGAAATCAGAAAATCGTCGAAACGACCCCCTTAATACTGTTTTTTTTCGACTTTAAAATACTTTTAATTTACCTTGTTATAGGACAAGTTTTTTCGTTAGGGTAAGACCCGCCGGAAATAATATTTAAAACCACCCCTAGTGTATCAAAATCAGAAAATCGTCAAAATGAACGCCTTTAAACAGTCTTTATTCGAGTTAAAAATAATTTGAATTTACCTTGTAATAGAATAAGTTCTTTCAGAGGGGTAAGAGCTACCCAAAAGAATATTTAAAACCTCCCCCAGTGTATCAAAATCAGAAAATCGTCGAAATGACCGCTTTTATACAGTTTTTATCGAGATAAAAATTTTTAATATTCTTTTCGGTGACTCTTACCCCGCTGAAAAAACTTGTTCTATAACAAAGTAAATTAAAAGTATTTTTAACTCGAACAAAAACTGTGTAAAGGCGTACATTTTAACACTTTACTGATTTTGTTACACTAGGGGTGGTTTGAAATATTGTTTCCGGCGGCTCTTACGCCCCTGAAAAGTTTGTTCTATAACAAGGTAAATTAAAAGTATTTTTAACTCGGAAAAAACTGTATAAAGGCGTTCATTTTGACGATTTTCTGATTTTGATACACTAGGGGCTGTTTTAAATATTCTTTCCGGCGGCTCTTACCCCCCTAAAAAAATTTGTTCTGTAACAAGGTAAATTAAAAGTATTTTTACCTCGGAAAAAAACTGTATAAAGGCGTTCATTTTTACGATTTTCTGACTCTGGTACACTAGGGGGGGGTTTTAAATATTCTTTCCGGCGGCTTTTACCCCACTGAAAAAACTTGACCTATAACAAGGTAAATTAAAAGTATTTTTAACGCGAAAAAACTGTATAAAGGCGTTCATTTTGACGCATTTCTGATTTTGATACACAAGGGGCGCTTTATATTCTTTCCGGCGGCTCTTACGCTACGGAAAAAATTTGTTCTATAACAAGGTAAATAAAAAGTATTTTTAATTCGAAAAAAAATTGTGTAAAGGCGTTCATTTGGACGATTTTCTGATTTTCTTAACTAGGGGTGGTTTGAAATATTCTTTCCAGTGGCTCTTACCCCTCTGAAAAAATGTGTTCCATAACAAGGAAAATTAAAAGTATTTTTAACTCGAGAAAAAACTCTATAAAGGCGTTCATGTTGACGATTTTCTAATTTTGATACACTGGGGCGGGGGGTTAAATATTCTTTCCAGCGGCTTTTACCCCACTGAAAAAATGTGATCTATAACAAGGTAAATTAAAAGTATTTTTCACTGGAGAAAAAACTGTATAAAGGCGTTCATTTTGACGATTTTCTTATTTTGATACACTACGAGAGGTTTTAAATATTCTTTCCGGCGGCTCTTACCCCCCTGAAAAAATTTGTTCTATAATAAGGTAGATTAAAAGTATTTTTAAATCGGAAAAAACTGTATAAATGCGTTCATTTTGACGATTTTCTTATTTTGATACACTACGGGCGGTTTTAAATATACTTTACGGCGGCCCTTACCCCCCTGAAAAGTTTGTTCTATAACAAGGTAAATTAAAAGTATTTTTATCTCGGAAAAAAACTGTATAAAGACGTTCATTTTGACGCTTTTCTGATTTTGATACACTAGGGGCGGTTCATATTTTTTCCGGCAGCTCTTACGCCCCGGAAAAAATTTGTTCTATAACAAGGTGTTGGAATATTAAAGAGGGCAGCAGTACTCGATGCAACCTTCTTCCCGGTCTGGATTATAAACGCGCTATAAAGATCTGTATATGATTCATTCGGCCTGTACTCTCTGAGAAGGAAGACGTGTTTCAAAATACAGTTGTAATATAACGAAAAGTGCTTTGTGATTTATTTTCCTGGACCAAGATCTCGACAGGTTATGAACTCCAGACACGCTGCCACTGCACCATTTAATTAGTTTTTCGCGAGTGATAAGTGTAAACAATACGAGAAATTCCAGGAGTCGGGTGGCTGATTTAACTGAAAGGAAGGTGCGATTTGGGTACAAGAATTGTTTTAACAAATTGGTAAGGTCAGCCGTAAGTGATATTTCTTATTTAACGAAACGAGTGATAATTGCTGAACGAAAGAATTAATAAAATGTTATTGAGTGGAAGACTTTGTTATACGAAAGAAGAAGGAGAAGTATGTACACATTCGAAAGAAAATGCATGAAAGGATTATTTGGAGCGCATGATTTGTACGTATGAATTGATGGTATACTTAATATTAACGATAAAAGACAGTGCGATTTTCTTTGAATAATTTATTTGTGTGGTTGCACCAAATTGAAAAGAAGAATGCGTAATTGAGAGGAAGTTTCCACTGTTGCTAGGCAACGTCGCACATGTTTATATTAGCCGGTACTTATTTTGCGATAGCGCGTGACGGAGTAGTGTTTCTAAAAACATTAAACGGGACTCACACCATGAAATGACATAATCATATGGTATTTGTAGATCTTATTTGAGAAAAGAATAACCTTTCATATTTTCG
>NC_046662.1:134617860-134619609 GCF_010883055.1 Belonocnema kinseyi
TATTATAAATGATTTGAGACCGTCATATGTTAGCCCTTTACCCGTTTGATTCTTTAACATGAAATCTAGCGTTTGAATTTCTGGAAAAACTGGCAAAATTGCATTATAAAACGCGTCACGTTTTTCAGTATCAGATAGTGGAGTTGAATCCGGTATATTTTCATAATTTCGTATTAGATCTTCGAAACGATCCCAGAATTTCATAGCAGTTTCGTTTTCTTTATATTCCATAGAATATAACTGCATTCTTATGCTTACACTCGTCAAATTTGTCTCGCATCGTTTAAAATCTTTGAGAATTTTAAGTATTTGTTTCGGATCTTGAATACTTAGGATTTTTGAATGATAAGTCGGATCGATTCGATTTATTAAAATATCGCAAACGCTATGCAAATTTTTTTCTTTGATTTGTTCATTTATTTCTTTCGGAGGAGCTATTTTGTCATCAATAATTTACAGTAATTCGTTAGCACGCAGTTCTGATTTGAAAAATTCATAAAAGTATTCAAATTTTACTTGAGGACCTAGCTTGTAATCTCTTTTCGTACTGTTGTTTTTATTGACTACTTCAATTCAAATTGCTTCTTTTATCTGACTTGTCACATTTGAATGGCTAGACTGCGCGACTTGTTCTTTTTCAAATATTATATTTTCCTGGGGGCTTTTGTTGAAATTGAGTTTGTTAAATTCTTCGCGAAAAATGTTTCTGATCATATCTACTGAAGCTACTGTATTTTGAAATTTGAGTTCTTGAGTGTTTACCGGAGGGACATTAACTATTGACAATATTTTGGGTTTCGATTTTTCAACTTTTAATCCTGCTTTCTCATTAACAGTCGTTTCAATTTGTTTAGATTTTAATAATTCCTCCAACTCGGCTTGAGTTTTGCGCTGCATTTCAATTGTTCGTTTTAGTTTTTCTTGTAAAATAGTGTATTTCTCTGACTTCTTGATAAGTGAATCGGAATTACTTCCTGGTGGTTTGTGTATGAAAATTTTCGTTTTACTCTCGTCACTGGGACCCGCGTTTCCTGAAAGATTAGACACATAATCAGCAGGTTCGTTTATTTTTTATTTTTCACACATCGTTACAGTTAAACTGTTCGCTTCGTTATAGTAATATATCTGTTCGTTACTTTCTCGTTAATTTACTTTTCGTTATTCATTCCTAGAAAATTGAAAAAGCTTAACGTTCGTTTATCTCTGGGTATTCATAATTTGAAAACATGCTACTCGTTACACATATAAACCAATCAAGAAGTTCCTTTAAATTCGTCAAATTTACCTGAGCTTTGACTACGTTCAGAAATTCCTTCAGAATTCTCCCGAGTAGCCATAGCAGTCACTTGACCATTTAATTTGTGTGGACCGTCGCCGTCTTCTCAGTTTTGCTCGTTATTTGCCATGCTGTCTTCTTCCATTATACATGTAACGTTATCATCTGTAAGCAACAAAATCGTTTACCTTTCGTTCTCATATCACATTCGTAATACCTCGTAATGCCTCGTTTCATTTAATTGGCAAATTCGAGACAAATTCGAGACTCGTATCTGTTCGTTATTTTGTGGATCCCTCGTAATTTTTGGTCTATAATAAGTGACTGTTTCTTTTACGACGGTTAAATTAAGGATTGAGACTTATAAGATTAGTGATTGATTCACTCTAGTTATTTTATCAGAAGTCATGATAATATTGCACATGTGACTAATATTTTTCCAAAATTTTCATATTATTCTCTTTCATCCAATC
>NC_046662.1:134619709-134625038 GCF_010883055.1 Belonocnema kinseyi
TGTCGAAAGCTTAGAAAAATCGAAAAATGAAAAAGATTACACCAAATTATTAACTTCAAATTTTGACAAAACGATTATGGATAGAAAAATTGTAAATATTGATGATTTGCCTTCAATGGATTTATTAGATTGTGATTCACCTTTTACGAATTCTTATAACAATTTCATTAAATAGAATAAAGCAATGTTGTGGCATGTACGAATGGGCCACGCATCTCTTAATTACCTTAAGAAATTTCAAATTATATGGAAAGAAAATAAGGAACTACAAAATGTTAAGTTTGATGAATCAATTTTAAATTGTGAAATTTGTGCTATGTCTAAAACACAACGATTACCTTTCAAAAGTGAACGAGAACGTGCAAAACGACCCCTTCAAATAATTCATTCTGATTTGATGGGAAAAATTTTCCCAGCAACGAACCCTTCAGGTTATCAGTACATTGCAGTCTTTATAGATGATTAATCACGAATGGCTATGGCCTATCCAATGGAAAATAAAGATATGACGGGTCACTGCCTTGAACAATTTTTATTGAGTTCTCGAAATCTCTTAGGCAAAAATGAAAAGGTTTGTTACTAACGATCTGACAAAGGCACAGAATTTACGGGTGGTTATACAGACGAAGTGTTATCACGAGAAGGCATTGAACGACAGTCAATTTGCCCGGACACACCACAGCACAATGGCACTTCAGAACGTTTTAATCAAACGGTTCAGAAAAAGATCCGAGCTCTTATGCTAGACTCGAAGTTGCCTTCAAATATGTGGGATCTTGCTGTTGGTGTAGCTGTCTACATTTACAACAGAACTCCTAGTAAAGCAATCAATTACGAAACACCAATTACCTAATTCATGCCCGAATACAAAGTAAATCTGGATCAAATAACACGATTTGGTTGTCTAGCATACTGGCGAGTAACACGAAAACCGGAATCAAAGTTTTCAGCGCGTGCGATACGAGGCGTTCTTGTAGGCTACACGCCTACAGGCTACCAGTTTTGGTGCCCTGAGATTAAGAAATTTTACAAGTCAAGAGACGTCAAGTTTAACGAAAAATTGGTATATGGAGATAAATTTCAGAAAAACGCGAATGAAGGTCCATCCTTAATGAACGAAGGGTTAAGCTTTGAAGAAAAAGTTCAAAACGACGGTGAAGAACAGTCAAAAACGGAGGGAGAGGCGAAGAGAGGTAGAGGAAGGCCAAGAAAACGACCGTTAGCTGAAGATGAAGAAACAGTCAAAGACGCGAAACTCAAACCTGATGACCGCGAACATTCGTACAATACGCGAAGCCGAAAATTGCGAGGCACAAGTTTTGCATACATGACACAGTCAATGGTTGTAAACTAGTCGATTAAATTTCCACTAATTGAGGAGGAACTTGAAGCGACAGAAAACTACCATGTAGACGAATTGTTGCATACTTCGTTTGCTAACATAAATAAAGATCCAGTAACGATTGTAGACGCAATGATGTCTAAAGACAAAGAAAATTGGAATATAGCTATCGAAGTTGAGCTCAATGCAATGAACAAGAACGAAGTATGGGAATTAGTAGATCGCCCACAGAGAGACGAATCGGGAAAACGACCAAACATAATTGATTCAAAATGGGTAACGCAAAATCGAGCCTAATGGTAATACAAAATTCAAAGCGCGATTAGTAATAAGGGGTTTCAAAGACAGAAACATTTATGATTTAAAGGAAACGTATGCCCCGGTTTCAAGACTAGTTTTAGTCAGAACAGTTTTAGCAATCATAAATTATCTTGATCTCGATGTCTGTCAGCTTGACGTTAAGACCGCATTTTTGAACGGGGATATTGAGGAAGAAATATTTATGGAAATTCCTAAAGGAGTAAGGGTCAAGAATGAAACAAGAGAAAAGAAAGTATGTAAACTGAAAAAATCACTTTATGGTCTTCGAATTAGTCCAAAAAGATGGAATAAGAAATTCACAGAAGTAGCTAATTTTTTAGGGCTAGCAAGTGATGATCACGATCCATGTCTTTTTACCTGGCGGTTGGGAAATAAAATTGTACTTTTAGTCTTGTACGTAGATGACATGCTCGTCGCGAGTAACGATTATGTTAAATTGGTTGAAATTAAAATCAAATTAAAGCAAGCTTTTGCAATTTCAGACTTGGGTGAACCTAAAGAATTTTTGGGATTAGAAATTAAACGCGATCGTAAATCACGGAATATGAAAATTACACAGGAAAATTATATAAATTGTATTTTGATAAAATTCGGTTTTGGAGATGCTCATCCTCAGAACACGCCAATGGTCACGAAACAAGTCCAAAATAGAGGTCGTAAACAAACGAAAAGGAGAATCATGATGATTTCCAAAGTCATGAAATAACGTTGAACGAAACGACGGTAGATGCTCCATACCGGGAGGCAGCAGGAAGTTCACTGTATCTTGCAGGCGCAACAAGACCTGATATAGCATACTCAGTAAATGTCCTAAGCAGACATCAAATCAATCCGACAGAACACGAATGGCAAATGGTGAAACGAGAGTTCAGATATTTAAAAGGAACAACAGCAGTAGGGCTGAATTACTATGGCCGACGAAACGATCTAGTAGCTTATTCTGATGCCAGCTTTGCTGATCGCAAAAATTCGATATCTACATGCGGATATGTCATCCGACTATTCGGTGATACTATCGTATGGAAGACTCAAACACAAAATTATGTAGCCTTATCTACATATCAGGCCGAATATGTAGCTATGAGCCATGCGTGTCAAGAAATTGTGTCGATAAACAAATCTTTGAATCGAATGTTAAACGACAGTTTTTTTCCGGCCTCACTGATGTGCGATAATAAGGCAGCGGAAACGTGTGTGAAAACGAGCGGGGGGAATAAACTACGACACATGGCTGAAATTAAAGAAGACTATGTCAAGGAATGCGTAAGAGAAGGCAGAGTACATATAAAATGGGTTTCAACAAAAGAACAGTGGGCGGACATAATGACCAAATCATTGTGCTACGAAACCCATACACTGATGCGTAATAAAATATTGAATTATGAGCGGGTGTAAAACACGAAAACGATTGGTTATAGCAAGTAATAGTGACTGAAATTATAATCTTTGACTCATTGCAGGAAACTGAACGAGTGATCTGTGCGACAGCAACCACAATAAATTGAGAATTTTGTTTGATGGCTGCTCGAACTTGAACAAAAACCTCTTCATGAAATCTTAAGTTTATAATATAACTATCGTTGATTGTACTTATTTTCAACATTAGTATAAATCATTTTACTTTATGTAATGATAAATTGCAACTTACTATTTAAAAATATGTCATTCATAAAATAAGAACATTGTAATAAAATGATGAAACGAATAGTCTACAATATAAAAAGATAGGTTGACCTCGGAGGGAGTGTTGGAATATTAAAGAGGGCAGCAGTACTCATTGCAACCTTCTTCCAGGTCTGGATTATAAACGCGCTATAAAGATCTGTATATGATTCATTCGGCCTGTACTCTCTGAGAAGGAAGACGTGTTAAACCTACACACAAGGTTTTCTCGATTAGGACACAAGGTAAATAAAAAGTATTTTTAATTCGAAAAAAACTGTGTAAAGGCGTTCCTTTTGACGATTTTCTGATTTTGTTACACTAGGGGTGGTTTTAAATATTCTTTTCGGCGGCTCTTACCCCCCTGAAAAATTTGTGTGCTTTAAAAAGGTAAATTAAAAGTATTTTTAACTAGAAAAAAAACTGTATAAAGGCGTTAATTTTGACGATTTTCTGGTTTGATACACTGAAGGAGGGGGGGGGGGCGGTTTTAAATATTCTTTCCGGCGGCACTTACCCCCCTGAAAAGTTTGTTCTAGAACAAGGTAAATTAAAAGTATTTTTAACTCGGAAAAAACTATATAAAGGCGTTCATTTTGACGATTTTCTGATATTGATACACTAGGGGGGGTTTTAAATATTCTTTTCGGCGGCTCTTACCCCCCTGAAAAAATTTGTTCTCTAACAAGGTAAATTAAAAATGTTTCTAACTCGAAAAAAAACTGTATAAAGGCGTTCATTTTGACGATTTTCTGCTTTTGTTATACTAGGTGTGGTTTTAAATATTCTTTCCGGCGGCTTTTACCCCCCTGAAAAGTTTGTTCTAGAACGAGGTAAATTAAAAGTATTTTTAACTCGGAAAAAAACTGTATAAAGCCGTTTATTTTGACTACTTTCTGATTTTGATACACTAGGGGCGGTTTTAAATATTCTTTCCGGCGGCTCTTACCCCCCTGAGAAGTTTTTTCTCTAACAAGGTAAACTAAAAGTATTTTTAACTAGAAAAAACCTGTATAAAGGCGTTCATTTTGACGATCTTCTGATTTTGATACACAGGGGGGGGGGGGGGGGGGGGGGGGGGCGGTTTTAAACATTCTTTCCGGCGGCTCTTACCCCCCGGAAAAAATTGGTTCTATAACAAGGTAAATTAAAAGTATTTTCAACTCGGAAAAAAACTGTGTAAAGGCGTTTATTTTGACGATTTGCTGATTTTGCTACACTAGAGGTAGTTTGAAATATTCTTTCCGGCTCCTCTTACCCCCCTGAAAAAATTTGTTCTCTAACAAGGTAAATTAAAAATGTTTCAAACTCGAAAAAAAACTGTATAAAGGCGTTCATTTTGACGATTTTCTGCTTTTGTTATACTAGGTGTGGTTTTAAATATTTTTTTCGGCGGCTCTTACCCACCTGAAAAAATTTGTTCTCTAACAAGGTAAATTAAAAGTATTTTTAACTCGGAAAAAAAACAATATAAAGGCGTTCATTTTGACGATTTTCTGATTTTGATACACTAGGGGGGGTTTTAAATATTCTTTCCGGCGGCTTTTATCCCACTGATAAAACTTGACGTATAACAAGGTATATTAAAAGTATTTTCAACTCGGAAAAAAACTGTGTAAAGGCGTTTATTTTCACGATTTGCTGATTTTGCTACACTAGAGGTAGTTTGTAATATTCTTTCCGGCTCCTCTTACCCCCCTGAAAAAATTTGTTCTATAACAAGGTAAATTAAAAGTATTTTTGATTCGAAAAAAACTGTGTAAAGGCGTTCATTTTGTCAATTTTCTGATTTTGTTACACTAGGGGTGGTTTTAAATATTCTTTTCGGCGGCTCTTACCCACCTGAAAAAATTTGTTCTCTAACAAGGTAAATTAAAAGTATTTTTAACTCGGAAAAAAACTATATAAAGGCGTTCATTTTGACGATTTTCTGATTTTGATACACTAGGGGGGGTTTTAAATATTCTTTCCGGCGGCTTTTATCCCACTGATAAAACTTGACGT
>NC_046662.1:134625138-134661049 GCF_010883055.1 Belonocnema kinseyi
GGGGGGGGGGGGTTAAAGATTCTTTCCAGCGGCTTTTACCCCACTAAAAAAACTTGACCTATAACAAGGTAAAATAAAGTGTTTTTAACACGAGAAAAAACTGTATAAAGGCGTTCATTTTGACGCTTTTCTGATTTTGATACACTAGAGGATGTTTTAAATAAGCTTTCCGGCGGCTCTTACCACCCTGAAAAGTTTGTTCCATAACAAGGTAAATTAAAAGTATTTTTAACTCGAAAAAAAGAGTATAAAGGCATTTATGTTGACGATTTTCTGATTTGGATACACTAGGGGCGGTTTTAAATATTCTTTCCGGAGGCTCTTATTCCCCTGAAAAAATTTGTTCTATAACAAGGTAAATTGAAAGTATTTTTAACTCAAACAAAAATGTATAAAGTCGTTCATTTCGACGATTTTCTGATTTTCTTAACTAGGGGTGGTTTGAAATATTCTTTCCGGCGGCTATTACCCCTCTGAAAAAATTTATTCTATAACAAGGAAAATTAAAACTATTTTTAACTAGAGAAAAAACTCTCTAAAGGCGCTCATTTTGACGATTTTCTGATTTTGATACACTACGGGCGGTTTTAAATATTCTTTCCGGCGGCTCTTACCCCTCTGAAAAAATTTGTTCTATAACAAGGTAAATTGAAAGTATTTTTAACTCGAAAAAAAAACTGTATAAAGGCGTCCATTTCGACGACTTTCTGATTTTGATACACTAGGGGCGGTATTAAATATTCTTTCCGGCGGATCTTACCCCCCTAAAAAGTTTGCTCTATAATAAGGTAAATTAAAAGTATTTCCAACACGGAAAAAACAGTATAAAGGCGTTCATTTTGACGATATTCTGATTTTGATACACTGGGGGCGGAGCGGTTTTAAATATTCTTTTCGGCGGCTCTTTCCACCTGAAATGTTTGTTCTAGAACAACGTAACTTAAAAGTATTTTTAACTCGAAAAAAAGGGTATAAAGGCGTTTATGTTGACGATTTTCTGATTTTGATACACTAGGGATGGTTTGAAATATTCTTTTCGGCGGCTCTTTCCCCCTGAAATGTTTGTTATAGAACAAGGTAACTTAAAAGTATTATTAACTCGAAAAGAAGGGTATAAAGGCGTTTATGTTGACGATTTTCTGATTTTTATACACTAGGGGCGGTTTTAAATAATCTTTCCGGCGGCTCTTACCCCCCTGAAAAGTTTGTTCTATAAAAAGGTAACTTAAAAGTATTTTTAACTCGTAAAAAAGGGTATAAAGGCGTTTATGTTGACGATTTTCTGATTTTGATAAACTACGGGCGGTTTTAAATATTCTTTCAGGCGGCTCTTAACCCCCTGAAAAGTTTGTTCTATAACAAGGTAAATTAAAAGTATTTTCAACTTGAAAAAAAGGGTATAAAGGCGTTTATGTTGACTAGGGGCGGTTTTAAATATTCTTTCCGGCGGATCTTACACCCCTGAAAGAATTTGTTCCATAAAAAGGAAAATTAAAAGTATTTTTAACTCGGAAAAAAACTGTATAAAGGCGTTCACTTTGACGATTTTCTGATTTTGATACACAGGTGGGGCGGTTTTAAATATTCTTTCCGGCAGACCTTACACCCCTGAAAGAATTTGTTCCATAAAAAGGAAAATTAAAAGTATTTTTAACTCGGAAAAAAACTGTATAAAGGCATTCATTTTGACGATTTTCTGATTTTGATATACCAGTGGGGGTTTTAAATACTCTCTCCGGCGGCTTTTACCCCACTGAAAAAACTTGACCTATAACAAGATAAATTAAAAGTATTGTTAACTGGATAAAAAAGTGTATAAAGGCGGTCATTTGGCACATTTTTTTTATTTCGTTCATTTGAACATTCGGAAGTTCAGGTGCATAAATTTATGTAGGTAAGTAAAATGTAATTAAGCCATGTTTTGCCTAAGTTTAGTGATGGTAAGAGTTGATCATTATTGAAGGTTGATTTAGTGTGGTCTTTATCGAAAGACAGAAGCAAATGCTAGGAAGTTGGAAATATGGCCCGTGCAAATGATGAATATACGTTTCTTCTCTTTTCTCACTAATCTCATTAAACCGTTTCGAAATGTGTCGGAAGAAAAATTTGCTGATCGAAATTACGATATTTTGTTCTTGGCTAGCTCATTAGCGCAAGGCCTGGGCCAGACCAGATCTTATAGACTATACGTTCTTGATAAGGTCTGACCTGGGCCAGACTAGTGTCAGACATGGGCCAGATCAGATCTTCCATACTAGAAAGTCTGGATATATCCAGACCTGGGCCAGACCTGTAACCAGACTGCCAGGACTTTTTGGCAAACGTGTATTTCCTCGCCGCAGACCAATCACTGGGAAATAGTTGAAGCACTTCATTAAATAAATTATTTAAACAATTATTTGATCCCAAAAAATGTAAAAAATAATCGTATTGTCTTATTGAAATGGAATTGTATGACATTGTTTAAAGCAACAATTTTTCTAAAAACATTATGTAATTATTTAAACAATTATTTATTGTTTATTTTCAAAAAGTTCTAAAAAGTGAGGCAGAGATGTCCACTTTTTCTACATTGTTATCCTATGCAACTTTTTGTAGATGTTGTTTCCTGTTTGTTGCTTAAGTTGTTTTCTGGATGTGAACCATCCATACTTAATTTGACGGAAATTTAAAGAAAAAACAATGATAAATTGTATAAACAATAACATTAAGATTTAAGCAGAATTTACTAGTCCTCGAAATCATTGAATATTATGTTTAACTCAGAAAATTCGATAAAAACAGTATTTTTCGAAAATTAATTATTGAAACAAATTATATTGGTTTAAACAATTAAAAAGTGGTTCATTTATTCTATCTATAAACTATACAGTCTTGTAATGGACTATTTAGTTATCGAAAAAAAGGGATTGAACAAATGAAGATTGTTTAAACAAATAGAAATTTATTAAGCATTAAAAGAAATGTATCAAAATAATGTAATTATTCAACAAAACGTAGTATAGGGGATACAAATTTAGAAAAAGTGGACATCTCTGACTCAATTTTTAGAAATTTGAAAAATAGACAATAAATAATTGTTTGAATGATTTCATCATGTTTTTAGAAAATTTTACTACTAAGAACAATGACAAACAGTTACATTTCAGTCAGGAAATACGGTCATTTTTTAAATTTTTGTCAGATTAAATAATTGCGTAACTAATTTACATTTCTTTAAACAATTGAATATTGTTTAAAAAGTAATGGGAAATCTTCAAATTATTCACTAATAATTATTTGTATGAAAAAGACGACGGATATTTGCTATAAAGTAACAATAATGAACGTAAAAATGTTGTTTTTTTTTTTTGGTTATTACATGATATTAAGTTTCCCACCAAAACATAATTACGCCGCTTGCCACCTGGCGTCACCATTCATCTGTCAGCTTAGAAACTTAGGTTTAATAACTATTCATACTACTAGTGGGCTGAATAGCCACAACATTTTTCTAATTTTAAGAACCAAGTTCTTGTAATTTATTTAAAAATAATCGTAAATTCTTGATGTCGTTATTACCCTCACAAATTCAATCGAATGGTTTTTTTCTAGAGTGAAATTTATTAACTGGCAATGTCCAAAGCTAATTAAGCTCAAATATAATGCCCGTTGCAATTTAATAATTCTAAAAAAGTATTAACAACTGTATATTTAAAATTAATTTAATTCGAAATTATAATTTCAAATTGAAATTACACAAATTTTCAAGATCATCAGGTTGCGGACAAGCAGAGTCTAAAGTTGCGCACCGAACGCAGACACGTTTCCCTCGTTGCTGAGAACCATTGCACGGGGTCAAGTGGTGGGAGAGCGTCGTATATGCCCGGCGTACTTGTGCTATCCCATCACTTCACTCTATGCGACGATTCTCCGCAACGAGGGAAACGTGCCTGTGCTCGTTGCGCAACTTCAGACTGTGCTCGTGCATCCCTGAATATCATATTGTAATGTTGCAGTTTTCACCTGCAAACGAGTTTGTATTGTTTTTGGTTTTCACTGGTCAACAGCTCCTTCTTATTTGGAGGAAATAACCGTGAGAAACCAAGACATAAAGGTCCCGAAATCACCCTCCATTCGCCATGACACTGCGCCAGCGCAGGAAACAAATTTTTGACTATCGAATTCCGAATTCGGAATCGTCATTTTTCTGGACTAGGCTGCTCAGGATATTTTAAAGGTTTCCGGCAATGCTATTTATAATTTTTCGTTGTTGAAATGTATTAAACTCAGCTCGGTACTATGTAAATTTAGTGAATTTTCTTTTTATTCCAATCTAATATTGTAACGTTCGGGTTTTTTTTTTTTTTTTGAAAAGGGCTTTTATAATTTCATTTTGTCAAATGTGACACTTTGTTTCTCTTATGTAGTCTTAATTCGTTTACTTGCCTTAATAAAACTTTATACTTCATTTATTTTTACGTCGTAAACCCAATTTCTCTTTTTATTTGAAGACCTCTCATATCTGTCTTTGTTAATAAAGAATCCACCGAGATAATGGACTAGGGCTTTGTAAAATTATTTTCTTATTTCATTTTAAAATATTTATTCGTTTCCCAACGTGAATTTCTTTTATGGTGGCATAATGACGTTTGCCTGGCGCCGTTAAAAAAATCATTTAAGAGTCCTGACCAAATTAATTTAAAGACCTTTTTATTTTCTTCCTTAAAGAATATGAAGAAACAAAAATATTCATTTTAATACACTGCCGTGCAAAAGTTTTAGGCCATCTCTTTTTTATGACTGAATAAATTCTCTAAATTCTAATTATACCAGAGCTAAAAAATTTCTGTTTAAAAAGTTGATTGCTTTTGAAATTCTTCATAAAATATGCCCAGGGTGAAGCCAGTTTGTCTATTTTTTAAGTAGATATTGCAAAATAGTGTACATTTCAGGGTTTTCTTAAACTTCTAATAACTTCTGAAATAGTTAACATTTTTCAATGTTCTTGAGCTCCTTCTTAAGCTCTTTTTCACCGTATGACAACAGGCAATGAGTATAAATCGCAACAATTTTCGTTTTGAATTGCAAGAACTTGAAGTTGTAACAAAAAAGTTGGAAAATATGCAATATGATTGTTGGTAACAAAAATATTTTTGTACAATATATGGAACATATAATGATGAAGTTTCAATGTCATTTCCTTAAAATATATATTTATTTAACTTTCATTCTGATTTGCCTACAGATAAGATGTTTTCAAATTTGTCCTGCTTTTTATTACAACTTCAAGTTCTTGCAAGTCGAAAACACATTTTTTACAATTTATACTCTTTAGCTTTTGTGATACAATGAAAAAATAGCTTCAAAATGAGCCCGAGAACATTGAAAAATGTTCATTATTTGGAAATTTATTGAAAATTTAAGAAAACATTGAAATTTACACTATTTTTGCAATTTCTATTTAAAAACTAGACAACTTGGCTGCGCCCTGAGCTTATTTTAAACAGAATTTCGAAAACAATCAAACTTTTAAAGAGAAAATTTGTTTATCTCTGGTATAATGAAAATTAAAAGAATTTATTGCCATAAAAAAAGAGGTGGCTTAAAACTTTTGCACGGCAATGTAGCATGTAGTATCAAATGAAATTCAAAGTGGTTGGAAAAATTTTGTTATTGAAAAAAATTATATTTCTATACAACAAAAGCATTCACTATTATTTTCGCTGGTCATCATTGAATTCTAAACATTGTAAAAGTTCAAAGTTTAATTATTTTGAAAGCCTTGATAATTATATGATTTCTAATTGGAAGCTCTAAAAATAACAACGGCCCAGAAAAAAAAAGTTGTCTGCACGAGGCAAGTGACTAGGTTATCCTTATGGATTCTGAGACGCTGAATCCGAATATGGGCTTCCAATTTGTCCTACACGTCCCAGTTTTCCCCTAGATGCAAACAGTAGGGAAAAGCCTAGAGATTTTTTAGTCACACAGACCATACAAAAAATTTGTCAGAGGAAAACCTTGGGATATTTTGGATATTATTTTTATAGTGCCAGTATACGGAAGAACAAACGTACTGATTTCATAGTCGTATTTGTTGGGACTCGCAAATACCAAATTCATACACAAAAATTCCCTAGTGTGTTTACCGTTTCCCCTAGCTAGGATAAATCTAGGGAAATTGAAGGTCTTGCGCATGTTATACTGACCTATAAACCAAAAAATAAGAAAAAATTCTACATCCTATACAGTTTTGAACTCTTAATCTAAATTAGATTACTAAATTTTTCGAGCTTTCACCATTTTCTCCTTATATGCAAAACGTAGGGAAAAGCCTAAGGATTTTCTGTTCACATAGGCCACAAGAAAATTTTCCTGTAAGAAATAAGTGACTAGCTAACCTTACGGATTTTGAGCCGCTGTATCCAAATCTAGCCTCAGAATTTCTCATACTCGTCTCAGTTTTCCCCTAGATGCAGAAAATAGGGGGAAACCTAGGGATATTTTGGATACTATTTTGATAGCACCATTATACGGAAGAATAAACGTATTGGTTTTATATTCGTATGTGGTGGAACTAGTAAAGACCAAATTCATACACAAAAATTCCCTAATGTGTTTACCGTTTTCCCTAGCTAGGATAAATCTAAGGAAATTGAAGGTCTTGCGCATGTTACACTGACTTATAAACCAAAAAATAAGAAAAATGCTACATCCTATACAGTTTTGAGCTCTCAATCTAAATTTGATCGCTAAATTTTTCGAGCTTTTACCATTTTCTCCTTATATGCAAAACGTAGGGAAAAGCCTAAGGATTTTCTGTTCACATAGGCCACAAGAAAATTTTCCTGTAAGAAATAAGTGACTAACTAACCTTACGGATTTTGAGCCGCTGTATCCAAATCTAGCCTCAGAATTTCTCATACACGTCTCAGTTTTCCCCTGTATGCAGAAAATAGGGGGAAACCTAGGTATATTTTGGATACTATTTTGATAGCACCATTATACGGAAGAATAAACGTACTGGTTTTATATTCGTATGTGGTGGAACTAGTAAAGACCAAATTCATACACAAAAATTCCCTAATGTGTTTACCGTTTTCTCTAGCTAGGATAAATCTAAGGAAATTGAAGGTCTTGCGCATGTTACACTGACTTATAAACCAAAAAATAAGAAAAATGCTACATCCTATACAGTTTTGAGCTCTCAATCTAAATTTGATCACTAAATTTTCTCGATCTTTTACCATTTTTTCCTTGTATGCAAAAAGTAGGGAAAAACTTAAGGATTTTCTGTTCACACAGGCCACAAGAAAATTTTCCTGCAAGAAATAAGTAACTAGTTAACCTTATGGATTTTGAGGTCTTTCTCATATTATATAGAGTTTTACGGGGGAAATGCCACATCCTTTGCAGATTTAGGTGCGATAGGGTCCGAAGTTCGACTGTGCTTTGACATCTGGTATTTTCGTGATATTAGCTTCAATACCTTTAATAATTTAAAGTCATTGAATTTACTCCCCCCCCCCCCCCCCCCAGTTGTTGTTAAGAACATTTACCAGCCTCAAATTGTTAATAAATCTCTGTGGAATAATAACAATTATTATACCATTAAGCCATATCTTTTTCACGGTAAGCGTGACTCACTCGGTTCTATCATGCAGTTCGTATGAGAAAAGTGAGGAAGGGGATTCTACGGTGGGATGGAGGTATCGATTTTTAGATTAATCTAGAATTCCCGTGTTGTTTATTCAAAAAAGACTTTCGTTTCGGAATCATCCCAGACGAAGAGCTACATGAAGTCACCATGAAAAGCTCTTCAATCGGGGCCATTAGTATCAAAGGCTTTTCGTTTCAGGCGTAATTAATTCAACTGACAATCTTCATCATGTATTAGAAATATTGAGAAACCAAGAGTCTGGTTGATCTTGGGAAAGAACCGAGTGAATAGTAGAATGTATCTTTTTTGAGCCCCTTGTTTAAAGTTCTAATGTTTCGTCTTTATGAGATTTTCTGCGATTGTAGATTATTCAATTTATCGACATCGCTTATTTCAAAGCTATTTTTAGTTACCTGATTATTTAAAGGAATGTTTGAAGTCACGTGATTTCTCAATTTGAGTGTGTGATGATAGCCTTGTCGCTTGAGAAAACCAGTGTGCGAGCAGCAGTAAATCGCGACAGATCGTTGTCCGATCTTTTCGGATCAGTAAATTGATTAACTCAATAAAGACATTAAATCTTACATCTTACAAAAATGGTCAAAAATGGTCTTAACCTGCCAAGTATTCTATACTTGAAATAAATCTTGAACTATTCATTATTTCTAACGATTCTTCTCTCTCTATTCCTGATCTGGCAAAATTAAATATTTATAAGCATAAACATTAAACAACCCTTCCACATGGAGAATGCTTAAACATGTTCGATCATGTTTTCTAGTATCACTAAGGGTATTTTTATTCAGCCTAGTTTCACTTTCAAAGCCATTTTTAATAATAAAAAGGCTAGTTGTTGATTAAATCTCTCAATAATGCATTTAAATTTTAAATTCAAACTCTATCTGTGCACGGCAATTTTTTGATAATCATGTTTAAGAGATTTTTTAAATTTATTACTATTTTCAACTAATTTTTCTTTGTTTCTGAAATGAAAACGTACATAACTTATATTTTTTGAATATACACACATAGACTGGAAAATGATTTTGATGAGAAATAATTACGCTTAAAACTACCATGTTACTATTTTATAAGTAAGTTCCATCTATGTATATATCGACTTTTTTCAATACGTGTTTTCATTACAGGGTGTTTCTTTTATATAGAAGGGTTAATTTAACAGATGCGATTTATTTGACCTTGGAAAATAAAGAAAGAGCACACAAATTAAGAGCACAACAATTTTAACAGTTAATGTATATAATTTTTGGCATCAGTCTGCATGAGTCACAATTTTGCTCCTTAGTTATGCTTTAAAAATACCGTGTTAATATTTTATAAGTATTTTCCTTGTAGATAGTTTCCTTTTTTAAATACGTTTTTGCAGCACAGGGGGCTGCTTTTTAAAATAAGGTATGATTTTACGAAAGCGATTCATAGCCCATTGTAAAGCCGCTAAGTTTTCTGACCTGATTAATTAAATAAAGGAGACTATAAATAAAGGAATAACTAAAAATAAAAAACTAAGAATCGAATTATATTTTTAAAGAATGTACAGTGAAAAGATATTTATATTGATATTAGAAAGTGCTTCCAAAACATTATAAAAACAAATACATTTCTGTTTTCCCTGACAGCTGCTTCATTTCCCTGACATTTTCCTGACTTCACTGACAAACTTTATTTTCCCTGACATCCCTCACATGTGGCCACCCTGATCAGTGACACTTCTACTAATACAACAAAAAAGCAAGAAATGAAATCCGCCGAACGAGAACGCCACACGGTGACGAGTTCTAAAACTTTTTGATCAAGGTGGTATTTGTTTATAATTCAGGAGTGAGATTGCTTCCCAACATTCTCACGAATAATCCTTAGTTCTTACCAGGCATCTCAAGGAAGACAAATACCTGGAGAAGTCTGTGAAACATTTGAACGCAGTTTTGGAGGTTAGTTTCACGGCATAACCAAAATAACGTCGTATTGAAATTGGAGAACAAAGTAAGTGTCGTCGACAGTGAGTTTTGAGGCTTATTTTAATTTAACGATACATATGTGCAAGCTGCACACATTCAACAGGAAATGCAGCCCCGGCAAAATTATCGACAAATTGAAGAGGGATAATGAAGTGATCGGAGGAATTCCGCGAAAGTTATTAGGGCACCTGATGTGAAATGTGAAACGCAGCTCCCTTACGGTGATACCAGTGATCAGCCGCCGAAAGTGGTTCAGAATTTGTAGCTCAATTAATTATTCAAAATCCGAATATGCTTTTGAATAATCCTCCGTTATTTAAAGCTTTAGTTGAATTGTTAGATGAACCGAAAGTGGAGGAGAAGCTCTTCTAATTACCGATGTACTCTTCCATCAGTTTCCAAGATCTAAGAATATGATGGGAAAGGAAAACCAAATCAAGCAGAAATGTGCTTCGAAGACCTCGAGGATTTGGCCTCACTAAACAACTGGAGCCAAATACTGAAGTTGAGAGCAGTGATCACGGGATTGAGAGAAACGGCTAGAAAAAACTCAAATTAAACTTTACGGAAATTAAGATACAAATTCTTGAAGGACTGTGGTCGCAGCAGTTGTTCGTGAAGCTGAGTGCTCGGAAGCGTACAAGAGAAGACGATTTCCTGAAAGACCTCACTCAGAAGCAATGAATTTGTCCCGACGACCTGCCAAAACGGCAAAAGCCTAGAAAAAATGTTTGTTACAAATGCAAACAAGAAGGCCATATCAGCAAAAATTGCCCAAAGAAGGACAATAAACCTTCTTTTTTATTAGTCAACGCCGTGGAACGAATCACAAATCCAAGTACTTGCAAAAAGGTGATAGTTAACAAAAAGTACGTGATAACTGGGTTTTTGGATGGAGGAAGTTCGGATTGTTTGATTCAGAAGTCGATAGTAGCGCATTGTAACTTCAAAGGCAGATCACCAGAGCAAGCATCCGGATTAATCACAAGAGAATTCGGAGTGTCCTTCAGGACGGAAACATGCAATTTTGGAGAGTGCCGCGTAAGCTGAGTGACGACCTGACTATAAAAGCTATCGATGTCAATGCAATTATTTAAGTCAAGATCGATGAATCTGTGGTAATACGTCCATCAGAAGCATACTTGGTACATGCAAATTCGACAGCTGGTCCCACTGACCGGGTGCCTAGTGATCAGCCATTTGGAAATTCCCGGGTTTTTCCCGGTCAAATTTTTTCCCCCGACCAACTTATAGATGTCTTTTTGTGATTTTTTAAACTCAAAGTATACGTAGAAATAGGAATTTTGACATAATATACATAGAAAAAATGTATAGTTCCAAGAAATTAATTATTTATTTACAAGTGTTAAACTTATTTTTAATCACAGACTGAAGTAATATATATTAATTGAAAGTACATATTCTAAAACTTTCATAACACGTAAAATAAATATTTAATTTAAGCAGTCAGAATCACACGTAGTTACTTAAATGTTATTAAAATCTGATGAATCAAAAAATAAAATGTAAGTATAAATAATATACTTCCATGTGCATACAAACTATATAATGGAAACTCAATTAAGCATTATGCTGCACGACGGCGCCCTTTTAGAGCATTGATTTTGTCTTGTAAATCTTCTGCCTTCTCTGCAGCTACTTTCAGAATTTTTATTTTTTGGATTTCAAGCTCTTTGGCCTCTTCTGCTTTTCTCTTCTTCGCTTGTTTTTCCTCTAAATCTTTTTTATTTGCAGCCAGTTTAGCGTTCTTCGAAGAATATAAACTCAATGTTCATTACGGGCAGATTTAAGCAAGCCATCTGTTATTGGAACCGATTTTACACCTGCAAAAAGTTTGATGGTATCATACACGATACGTGCAGCAATCAGACTATCCTCTCTCTGAATTTCGACTAAACAATCTTCATTGATTGAAAATCCTCGTTCGAGTTCTGCATTTCCATGGGACAGAATGAGTATCATTCTTACAAATTCTGTTAAGTTCTCATAGTTTTTTCCCGACGCAGAAAAAGCGTCTGTCCAAAAGTGATCTAATCGAGAGTTTTTACGGTCATAATTTTTTAGAGCATCCATCGTTTGAGACAAGTTACACAGCTCTTTGTACTCTAACTTTATTTTATCCGCCTTTGTTCCAGAAATCCATTTGTTGTTAGTACATACGGTCTCTAGACATGTCAAGAGACGCTTCTTAGAAACTGATCGGCTCTCTAAAATCACAGAAGGATCGAGATAAGAAATAGTCTTAGTCGATGGGTACTTTAAAGGGCTTTTGTCCATCAGTTTTTCGTCATCGCGAGATAGCATTCACGAGAATAAGTTTTAAATTTTGTCATTTGATCTGCTGAAACTTTAGATGCTGAGAGAGCGTCTTTCGTTTCAAAACCCACGTCTATATCAGCAACTGGCAGCAGAATCTTTGGATTCGATAGGTCCATTTAGCAACTGTCAGAGCCTCATCTAAGACTTTTGGTTTAACAAAATGTTCCACTATTGTGGATACCATGTACGTGAGATCGCGATACAAAAACGTTTTCAGCGGAGCATCAGATTGGAATTCCATTAGAAACGGTTCCACCAAAGATGAAACAGATTTAAAGAATGACAACTTTGCGTCGCTAAGTGGATCTTTTATAAATTTTGACACTGTTCGAAAACTCGTATGATCTTTGTTGAGTGGACTTTTTTTGCCTTGATCTTCAACGTGCTTTACCCAGATTCGCAAAGGTGACAACATCGCAGCTCCTCTTGGAGAAACCAATATATTTTCCACCCACCTAATATCAAAAAACTTAAGCAGAAATAAATCAGACTTCATGATTTTAGTATAATTTCCTCGCCGTGAAGGTATAATTTTAAATAATCGGTATAGGAAACTAAAAGAACTATCAATTTCCCATTACGGTTTCTTCATCCCAGTTTTAAATGAACCGTGTACAGTATGAAGACCACAGCTGCCCTGATCTAGTAAAATTGGATTCTCAGGATACTTTTCTTTAACATCTTTCTTCAAATCGTTTAGCATGCGGAAGATAACAGCAGAGCCATCCATAGAAATCTGAACAAGCTTACATAGATTCTTGTCTCCAATTGCATCCGTTTTTCCTTCCTTCAATTTAACTGCAACAGTTTTGTCGAGGAATACCGAAGAAAAGTACCTAGTTGTGACTTCATTCGAAAAGCTATTCCAGAAACGCACAATTAAATCCATCTGCTGTGTCTGGGAAATTTTATTCAGGCTTTCATCGAAGCCCACTACTATATGTCCGGATGTTGCTAACAATTCTTTTAAATCTTTTAGAAACCGATGACCTATACCATATATTATGGTGTATCCCATTTTATCTTTTTGTAGCTTCATTTTGGCGACGATTTCGCTATCCGGAAATATGTCGGCGAACATAGTTACAGCTTCGGCAGCACCGCGATTGCTAAAATGCTTTGACACTGTAGTGAGACACAAGATTTCAGCTCTCGTGACTTGAACAGTAGTCAGAAAATTCTTTATCATGCCACCAGAGTCCTTTGAAGCATTATTGAGACCTAAAAATGAACTATCAGTTGAAATTAAATATAAAAATACATTATCATTCACTTTGTCCATAGTTTTTATCCTATCTAGAAAATTAAACATGAGTTTACCTTTGCTTGGTTCTTTTTGAGCAGAAGCAGATACTACTGCTGTCGTTTCTGTGGTCGAATTTTGTGTGAGGAAACGGTCGACTTTTAAGCTTTCCTTTTGGAATTTCAATTTCAAATTATGCTTACTACCTTTTACATGACATGTTAGAGCTGTCTTACCCATGGAACTTAAGTCAATGCTTTTTTTACACACATTTTTCTGACTCACTTTTGTCCGACCCATAATTAAATTAGAAATGAAAAATCGTAAAAAAATTATTAATTTAAACTCACTTAAAACTACTGAACCATTGAAAAAAAGTATTCAGATTTTTTCCTCATAGTTATACATAAATTTGGAAAATAAACCCTTACAACAGGTTATCAAAATTAGAATAAGTTTCTTCTGTTGGTCAAAAAATACTGTAATAAATTTTCTTCTCTTTTTTAAAAATTGTTCAAGAGTTTCCGCTAGATCGTTTTAGGGCTGCAAGTAAATTTTCTTTGTTTATAATTAATAATTATAGTTATGGTAAAGGCAAAAAAATAAAAAATCTCATGAAAACAAAAAATTGTGTGAAACAATGAACCATTTTTTTCAAGTTACTATCGAACTGAGTATACGAAAATTTGTAATTTCATTACACTTAATGGTCTGAAATGACCCTGCAACATTTTGTTCCCTGGGGTAATATCCCCAGGATTTCTTCTGCAATATAAAAAGAATGTTTTCCGTAACGAAAGAATGTAATTATCTTCAAAGGTAGACAGAAAAAATCTTGTATTTCGAAACAGACAAAAAAGACACCTTTTTTATAATTAAAGATTCCTATAGACCGAATCCATTTTATATCAGGCAGGGCACCACATTTGAAATCACAGAACCTCTCGGGGACAAAATATGTTGTTTTTTAGAGAAAATTAGGCGATACATATTTTTCCGATTTGCAAAAAAATGTTTTTTCTACAAAGTTATGCGTCCTTTAATGTTGTACTTTGATTTTCAAAAAACCCAAACTTTTTTCTTTAAACTTCTGCAACCTTTGCCCTAATTCAGATATTCATCATTTTCTTTTTGATTCTAATAGCGATCATCGTCTTTCTTCAAAACTTGCCGGAACATTGGAAAAATGTTTAAAATTAACAAAATGGCAGCGGGTTTTCTGAAAAAATAAAATATCGATTTTCTCAAAAAGCCCACCTTTTATATGTTTTCTAATTTTTTTTAAAACTTGTACTTTGACAATAAAGATATCGTGTAAGTTTGATACTTTCTAAATCACTTTTGTATCCAGGAGAATTATTTTTTCTTGCAATCGAATTTTCTACTTTTTCTTGGAACCAATGATAGATACGAAAAAATGTTAAGATAAAAGTTTGCAATTCTAAAAAAGTTCTATGAAAAATGTCTTTTGTTCTTATTCGATATTTTACATAGTTCAAGAGAAAAAATTACATTCTCAGGGGAAAAAACACTCCCGAACTCAAAAATGGTTTAACCCACATTATGCTAGTAAGATGCCTTTCTTTTATTAGTAGAAACTTGAGAAAAATATTTTTAAAAATATATAAGGTGGGGTTTGCCGGAAAATCTTTTATATTATTTTCTCCAAAATTTCAAAACATGAAAAAATTTAATTGCTGGAAAAACCCACCTTTTTTATTTTTCTAAATATTTTGCTCGAGTTTCTACTAATAAAAGAAAGGCATCTTATCAGCACCATATGGGTTAAATCATTATTGAGTCCCCGAGAATCTTTTTCCCCGAAAAAGAAAGACATTTTTCATAGAACTTTTTTAGAATTGCAAACTTTTATCTTAACGCTTTTTCGTATCTATCATTATTTCCAAGAAAAAGTAGAAAATTCGATTGCAAAGAAAAATAATTCTCCTGGCTACAAAAGTGATTTAGCAAGTATCAAACTTACAAGATATCTTCATTGTCAAAGTACAAGTTAAAAAAATAGAAAAAATTTAAAAAATGGGCTTTTTGAGAAAATCGATTTTTTATTTTTTCAGAATATCCACTGCCATTTTGTTAATTTTAAACATTTTCCCAATGTTCCGGCAAGTTTTGAAAAAAGCTGATGAACGCTATTAGAATCAAAAAGAAAATTATAAATATCTCAATAAGGACGAAAGGGAAGGAGGTTTAAAGAAAAAAGTTGGGGTTTTATGAAAAACAAAGCACAACATTCAAATACGCGTAACTTTGTAGAAAACACTTTTTTTGCAAATCGGAAAAATAATATAATTAAAAAATGTATTTTTTTTTATGTACTTCGATATTCATGATTTGTTCGGTCACTTGCCATAAGTATTTTTAATTTTTCACAATGGAGAATACTTTATTCAAACTTGAGCAGAAGTCATATTTATATTATTGCAGGGCTTATTCCTCAATAAATAACAAATGCATTCTAGGGGTCAAAATATTTTTTAGCCTTTACTTGGTATTTAAAAAATCAAAATCAAAGAAAATAAATTTCAAACCTGGAACGGCCTAGCGCAACTTCTAAAAAATTGTTTAAGAAAATAAATAGAATGATGGCAGTATTTTTCACCAATAGGAAGAAATTAAGGGGATAGCCTTTGGAGAATTCAAGAATTAAAATTTGTACTGAACATCTTAATATGGGTAACGTCTCATTATGAATATTTTATAATGAAGCTATTGAATTTTGAGGTTACAATTTTCATTCAGTACTTTTAAAGAGAAAGAAAAATTGGGGTTTCTAGTAGTAATTTTGATCTAAAACGTTTAAAATAATATCTACAACAATAACTTTGATTGATAAAATCAAAATAATACACTTAAAATAGTAAATATACTTCAATTACCTTTCAAATAGCAAAACTTTTTAACATGAAAATATATACATTACTCTTGGATATAGAATTTAAAAACTGAACTTACCTTACATATTAATATTATGGCCTCATCAATCCAAAAATATTTGTGCACTGTATTTTATTAATTAATTATCTAATCATTAAAAGTTGCACTAAAAATTTAGAATAATCTATTTTCTAACAAACGTAAACGATTAAACTCAGAATCTTGGCCAGATGCCGGTATAATCTTGTTTTGAAAACAGCCAAACATCGACAATGCGACATTTACAAACTTGTGGCGAAAATCGGCACATAGGATAAGCATAAGAAGGAACCTTGTGACTGTAGATAAGTAAAAATGGAATAAAAAAAAAGATAAGATAGAAAAAGTCGATTTTTCGAGAAAATACAAAAAACTCCCGGTCAAAAATAAAATTCCCGAGGTTTGCCCGGTCCGCTAGACACCCTGATTGAGGTATTGATGAACAACTATGGGAAGGAGGAGACCGCAACGAAGTTAGGGGAAACAATTGCACGGGATATAGTAAATACTGAATCTATTCAAAGACTCAAACCTGAGCGAGAATCTCTGGAGAAGAGAATGCTGAATTAGAAAATATCTCGAAAGATCAGGAACTTGAACTTCATAATCTGGCTAATAAATATCGAACATGTTGGTCTTCGAATTTAGAAAAACTAGGATGCACCTACTTGATGGAAATGGAGATACGAGAACTGCAGGGAGATAAGCTGGTAAATTTAGCACCATACCGCGCAACAAAAACAGGAAGAGATCAGTTGAAAAACATGCTCGACGAATAAAAGAGAGTGGGTCTCGTTCAAGATGCGAAGTTACCATACGCCAGCCCAGCCATGATAATCAAAAAGAAGAATGGAGAGCCTAGGATAATGATAGACTCTAGGAGACTCAATGCTCAAATTTTGAAGCAGAGCTACTCTTTTCCTAACATAGACGACCAGATCCAGGAATTATCGGGAGCCACAATGTTTTCTACTTTACATTTAGCTCCTGCATACCATCAGGTCCCTTTAAGTAGAGAAGCCAGAGAAAAGAGAGCGTGTGTGACACCAGAGGATTCTGGAGAGTTGACAAGGATGTCCTTCGGCTTGAAGAACGCTCCATTTGAATTTGGACGTACCATAAACCAAATTTTCGGGAATCTACCAAAGTCGCATTATTCGAAGTGGATTATGTGATCATTCCTGCTTATATTGGATCACCTTTCAAGACGATTAGAGTTGATATTACAAGCATTAGAAAGTACGTGATTAACCTTAAATCCAAAGAAGTGTATATTTGGTGTTCCTGAAGTAAGTATCTTGGACATCGAATTTCTGCTGAAGGACAACGACCGGTCATGACTAAGGTGGATGTAGTAAAGAGATTTCTGGTTCCAAAGAATGTTCACGAAGTGAGACAGCTTCTGGGATTGACAGGTGCATTCCGAAGATACATTATAAGATATGCCTTGAAGGCGGAGCCACTGACAAGACTGCTAAAATTGTATACAAAATTTCAATGGATCTACGAACAAAAAGCATTTGAGGATCTGCGAAATGCCTTGTGTAAAGAACCTATTCTCGCGTTGGATAACCTAAAGGCAGAAACAGAACTTCATGCGGACGCCAGCGCTGAAGGCTTAAGTGCAATGCTGTTACAGAAAGATGAAAACGATGATATGCACATAATTTACGCAGTGAATAAGAAGAGTACAGAAGTAGAGCACAATTACCATTAAAGTAAACTGGAGCTCATGACGATAGTCTGGGCTGTTGATAGATTAGGATCATTTTTGACTGACATTAAATTCACAGTCATTATGGATTGCTAAGATTTGGTATATTTGCATGCAAATAGGACAAAAAATCCTCAGATCGCCAGATGGGCCGAGTTTCTGCAGGAGTATCCAATGAAAATACGCCACAGAACAGGTATACGGATGGCACATGTAGATGCTCTGAGCAAGGCGCCAGTAATTGAAGCAAAGGACACGTGGGAGGAAGTTGTGGATCAAAGAATGGTCTATATTTCTTTGACTAAGGAAGAATTTGGATAAGCGATGCAGGCTCCAGATCCAAAATTAAAGGTATTAGCGTTAATTCTTTTTAAAACCCCGAAAGACCAAACTGTTCGAGAGAAAAATAGAGCGGTAGGATATAAGACGGTTAAGCAGCTTATTTATCAAGTGCAAGGGTCAGCGCAAACAGAACACTGAAGAATGGTGATTCCTAAATCCATGAGCAAGTTTATCGTGCTTCGTTGTCATGATCTGCGTGGACATTTTTCTGTTGACAGAACTGTATCTGAAATTTTGAGATATTTCTGGTTTCCAAGGTTAAAAGGGTATGTGAGACGTCCCATATCCATGTGTCCAAAACGTATTTTAACGAAATAGCCAGCAGGAGGGAAACCTCGAGAGCTTAATTCCATTCCCTCTAGGTAGAGACCATTTGACCATTCGCAGTAGAGTGAAATGAAAAACGAGGTACAAAATTATGTATACAACGCTATAATGCACCGATTTTGGATTTGTTTTTTTTTTTTTGAAAATTCAGGACCAAATTTTCTAGAAGAAGTTGAGAGTGGATTTGTTATTTTTTTTGGTTTATTTAATTTTTATCTTAATGCGAATAGCGAAAAGTGTTGAATTTTTGCATTTCATGTTTCATTCCCGTAAAAACAATTGTTTTTATACTTCAGATCACTTTGATTCAATGCAAAGCGGTATAAGAAAAAAAATGTTAACTTTCGAAGGTTATTGTTAATAGCAGATTTTAATAACAAATAATCTACACTAAGCATATTTTCCAATCAGCTTCGCCCAGATTTAAACGGTGGTAGTTGTTGCAGGTGCAGAACAATTTTATCGCTTTCTCCAATCTCAGTGCAACTTTAATCATAGCAAAAGTTGAGTTCCATCGAGTACACACAACTAAAATTGTTGCCAAGTGTTCAAGACCACACGTGTGGCAAACTAATTAAAATTTTTCCGTTAGCTGTTCAGATGCTCTGATTTTTTTAAAGAAAGCCCTTAGCCTGTTAATGACCAGCTGTTCCCTAGCAACTTCTTCATCTTCTGCGTCACTGGTGTCTTCAGTATCATTATCATTTCTTCCATCGTTGAGGTCGGCAGCTTTTGCGCCTTCTCCAATCACTTCCAGTAATGCCTGTACGCCAAGGTTGAGGATGTGAGCAAAGCATCGAAAATACTGATCAATGGAATCAAAATTTTCCCCGTGGACTGATTGCAGGAGGTGTGAAAGCTGGGACATCAAGGTGGTATTCGCAGCAGTATTGTCCACTGTGATACTCTGCACCTTTCCACAAAGTCCATAGTCCTCTAAACATTTCATGACCAACTCTACGATGTCTCTGCCTAAATGCTTACCAGCAAATGGGATGAAATCGAGGACCATGGAATGTAGTGTCCACATTTCGTAAATGAAGTGCACGGTGATACCGTAAAAGGATCTGTTGTCGATGGAAGTCCAGCCGTCGATGGTGAAGGACAGTTTTGATTTTATTCCGGATAAAATTTACTTCACTGCTTGCTGCATAATTTCAAACCGTTGAAGTACTTTGTCCCTCATAGCAGTTCTCTTCTACAAAACTGTATCTTGGTTTAAAGATTTAAAAATGTTATGAGTAAATGCGTCATCGAAGAAATTGAAGGGCAAGTACTTCTTCGCTAACCATTCGACCAGCTTCTTATGAAACTCTTCTTGGCTGAATGAAATTTCGTCCGTCTGCTGCGTGCTCTGGAAAAGTATCATATATATCAAATTTGGCTTCTGGCACATTTAATCGTCATAAAATATTTTTTTTATAGTTCTCATAATTTCTATTACTAAATTGTTTATATCAATTGACATAAACAATGACCCTCAATTACCAGAATTGACTTCAATTTTTTTATCAGTCCTTGACACATGATTAAACTTTTTACTCTCTTGACATTTCTCGTACGGCGAGCCATTATTTATTCATGTCCTTATAAACAATATATTTTTTATAAACACACCTTCCCCTGAAAGTCACAATTTTCAAGTTTTTAGCGATTAACTTTTTTATATCCTTTATTTGACCATAAAGAATGTAATTATCTTAGGTAGCGTTTTTGATATCTGACCCTCATTGTTTATAACTATTGTCATTAACAAAAACACTCAATTAAAAAAATCGATTTTTTCTTATTCTTTTTTATTTATCTATGAAACAAAATAAAACTTTAAACTATTGTGATATTTATGTGTACGACGAGAGATTATTTATTTATGTAACAAATGTGACAAAATGTGACAAAACAGAGGAATTTTTTATTTGAAAAGACGAGTTAAATGGATGAATTTTTAATAAAATAGTTGAATTTTCAAAATATAAAATTAATTATCAAGCAAACCATTTTATTTACAACTTTGTACATGATTTTTTTGGACAAAAGGGACGCATTTTGATCAATGTAATAAAAATTTTAATGAAATAATAAATAATAATTATTTAAAAAAACTATTAATATAATTAATCTCATGCATTTGAAAATTTAACAACTTTCTTGAAAAGTCATCCTTTTTGGTTGAAAATTCAACTGTCTCGTTTTTAATTAATTATTTATCTTTTTATTACATGAAAATGGAACTATTTACTGAAAAATCTTCTTTTTTAATTAAAAATTAATGTATTTAAATTAAAATTGCATTTCTTTAAATGCAATTGTTTGGTTAATAATTCAAAAATTTGATTAAAAAGTAATACTTTTTGGTCGAAAATTCCACCGTTCGGTCGAAAAATCGTCTTTTTTTATTTTGAAAAGTTAACTGAAATCTTTTTTTAGATGAAAAGGCAACTATTTTTTGAAAATTTGTCTTCAATTTAAAAAATTCATCTATTTTAATAGAAATTGTATCTTTCTTTTTCAAAAATGCAACTTTTTGGTTAAAAATTAAATAATATCTATAATGTCATCCTTTTTGGTCGAATATTTAACTTTTTTTTTAATTCAACTGTTTTGTTGTAAATTGAACGTTTTTTTTGTTTTAATTAAACCATTTTGTTGGAAATTTATTTCCTGTTTAAATGATATGTGCTCCTGTTGAAAGTCCACTGAAATTTGTTTAAAATGAAATTTCAACTTTTTTTTAATTTGTCTTTTTAATCTACAAATTCATCTATTTTAGAAAGCATTTCATTTTTCTCGGATAAAATGCAACTGTTTGGTTGAAAAATGATTTTCAACACTTGAGAATTCAAGTATTTTGTTTGAAAATTTTCATTGAGAAATTTTTTAAAAAGTAATTTTCTTTCTTAAGAAAACTGTTTATAATAAAACTTAGACTTTTAAAAATAAATCTTTTTTAAATTGAAAATGCAACTGCGTGGGTAAAAGTCCAAAGACTTTGTTCAAATTATGATTTTTTTATTATTAAAGGTTTATCTCTTTGTTTAATAATTTAACTATTTTGTTCAGAAATAATTATTTGCTTACAATTATTACCTTTGGGTTGAAAATTCAATTTTTGTACAGAAAATTCATTTTTTGTCTTAAAGGATTCGCGAAGTAAACTCATATTTGTTTCTCGTAGGTTTCGTATTATTGTAATATTTTTCGACTGTTTTGAATAAAAATGCAACTGTTTGCTTGAAAATTAATCTTCTTTGGTTGAGGATTTAACTTTTCTTAAAAAATCATCTTTTTAGTTCAATTGAACTGTTTTTTTATTTAAAATTTAACTTTGTTTTAATTGAAATATCCACATATACTAGATGGTAGATAGATAGATAAATGTTTATTTTTCGGCCTTAAAAAGTTGACTTGCTTACACTTCCATCTTTTTTACAAAATTTTCTTACATTATTTCTTACAAAGTACCATCCATCCACACCTTATAGCTAATCCGCTCGTTTCTATACCCTAACCTTCCCCGTTTCGCCTCGCCACGCACGCGTTTCGCTCTTTTATCGCTATGTCTCGCATTATTAGCCTCTGTCTCTACCGCTAACACCTAATACTTAACTACTATTTAAAATATTTACATTTTTCTTACATCCACTTCCTCTCCTATTTACAATCTTTCCTGCTCCATTCCTCTTTTTCTCCATCTTACCCAACACCCCCTTCACCCATGCTACTGCCCTTCTGTCCCCCTCTTTCATACAACAATACCTCTATGCTTATCTCACTCCTTTCCACCTCTTCACACTCCTCCAACCAGTGCTCAACTTTTGCATTCCCTTTCCCGCACAGTTTACACATTCTCTTCTCTCTAGCAAGACAGAACCTATTATAACCTTCCATGAATACCCACATATATTATTCGTTGTAAATTCATGTTTTAGATAGAAAATTAAATTACTTGGTCAGAGCTTGAAACACTTTGTTAAAAATTGTTTTTTTTTAACTTACAAATTTTAACCTGAAAATTTACTGTTTTGTTGAAATTAAACTGAAAAAAGTTGCGCTACTTTCTAAAATACTGTTGGCAAAAAGGTTTTTGTTTGAAAGTTTGACTATTTTGTCAAAATGCGCTATTTTTTGCCTAAATTAGTTTTTTATTTAACAAAAAATAAACTTTTTTTATTTTTTGTTGAAAATTTATCTTTTCTATTTGGTAATTAGTTTTTTTGGTAGAAATTTAATTCTCTTCATTTCGAAGTATCATAAACATTGCACTAATCTATCTTTCGTTTGAATTTGATCTTTTTGTTATTCAAAATTCATCTGTTTTTTCGAAACATTGTCTTTTTTAATTAATTTTTTTAAACTGAATATGTAACAGAATTATTGAAAATCCAACCGTTCTGTTGATAATCAAGTTTTTTCTTTAAAGTTTAAATTTTCGGTTAAAAATTTAACTCTTTTGTGAAAAATTGTGTTCTTGGCTTCAAAATTCTACAATGTAGTATAAAAATCAACTGTTTTGTAGAAAAATGGTTTTCTGAAATTGAAAATAAATTTTTTGAAAGAAAATGTAATTGTTTCGTTTTTGGTTTAAAATTGATCTTTCTTAGTTTAAACATTGATGTTTTTTAGTTTAAAAATACAGCTACTCCATTGGAAATTTATGTAATGTATTATATATGACTTATTATTACTATGTAATTTATTAAAGATTATATTTTTAGGTTGAAAGTTAAACCACTTTGTTTAAAATCTTTTGTTTTTTTTTAAGTCTCATCTCTTGGCTTAAAATTTAATATTTTTTTAGATCGTTCTTTTTCGTTAAATTCAATTATTTTGGTACAAAATTAAACTGCTAGTTTAAAAATTAACTTTTTGGTTGGAAATTTAACTTTTTTTGCAAAAAATTCGTCTGCTTGAATTGAAAATTCAACTGCTTGATTGATAATTAACTTTTTTGAAAATTCTTATTTTTTGGATTAAAACTCCTTCTGTTTTATAGCAAATTAGTCCTTTTGTTTTTGGAAGAGAGTATCAATTATCAGATTTAATTTTGTAATATTGATCGGCTTTTGATCAAATAAATTAGGTTAAGATTTCGTCACATCGGGAAACTGGGTGGAGAGTTTTTGCCACAGCCAGTAAAATTACTAGTGTACGATTTTTGTTTACGAGCGACAAATATCTATTCAACATAAATATCAATATATTTCAGAAAAAACCTGCGCTTAAATGAACCCAAAATTAAATATCAATTGTTTTCTCGTTATTGGGATGTAGTATTTACTTTAATTTGACGTATATTTGTCATTGATCTATACCACAGATAAAGAGACGAAACTTGTGATATTTTAGTGTACGACCAGACATTACTTATTTATGTCCTTATAAAGAATATATTTTCTATACACACACCCTCCCCTGAAAGCCACCATTTTTAAGTTATTAGCGATCACCTTTTTCATATCCTTAATTTTACCATAAAGAATATAATTATCTTAGGAGAGTGAACAGTTTTATTTTATGCCATGGAATATTAAAAAAAAGTCGAAAAAATTGATTTTCTTAATTGAGCGTTTTTATTAACAACAATAGTTTGAAACGATAAGGGTCAGACAAAGCTTGCGAATACAATCTGAAGCAATATAATGACACTCGTTGAAGTTTTAAATTTTTCTGAATTATAAATTCGGAGGGAACTCTGTGCAAATATGTAAATTTTGTTGAAAAATCATTTGTTTATAATGCTGTACATTCATAACGGTTCATGGTTTAATAGATGCAAATGTTTCTCTAACCTTGCTTAATGAATTAATTATGAGTGACACAATTTCAGAAACTCTGCATGTGTTTTTAAAAGTATAAACAAAATCTTATTCGAGAAATTTCCCCCTCACCGCTTTATAGGCGTTACAGGCTTTAATAAAAACAAGTCAATTTGTTATTGTAAAAATTTCGATCGAAAATTTGGAAAGTTTTATAAAACAAATTTTTTCTCCCAGAAAACGTTACAGGCTTCAATGAAAGAAACTAAATTTGTTTTTGTAAAAGTTTAGATCTCAAAATTATAAAGAAAAAAAATGTCCAAGCAAATTTTTTTTCGACCCCGCGTTATAGGCTTGAATAAAAACAACAAAATATCTTATCGTAAAAATTTCGATGGTAAATTTTTGAAAAAAAAATTTTCGATCAAATTTTTTGGAAAATCACAAAAACATATACGGTTCAATAAAAATTAGGTACTCCATTATGATACTATGCGTACATTTTGTGATTCATTGGACTAAAGCCGATTATTAAAAACATTTTTTTAACCCAAATGATGTAGTAATACCATTGAATCGCAAACAAACCACTGCGGAAAATGATTATATTTTCAATTGATGTTTTATTTATGTGGATAAAATATAATTCACTGTTTTAAAACAAAGTCAATATTCTAAGGAATTTTCAATTGATTTCAGAAATTTTTGTGGATTTACAAGATTTAAAAGATTTTACAACATTTAAAAAAATTTAAGTTTTTTTAAGAGCTTTAACAAATTGCAAGAGATATAAAGGGATTTAAGGGTATTTAAAATATTTAATTGGTATCCTTAATAATTTAAAATTTGAAAAATTCCAAGAAATTTACAAAGCCTTTAAAATATTCCTAAGTATTTCTAAAATTTTAAATATTGTAGGAAATTTTAAAAGATTTTAAGGCATTTTCGAAAGATTAAAAATTTCAATAAATTGCTAGACATTTTCATGGTTTTAAGGGATATAAATAAATTTTCGTGGAGGTAATATTTTAAGAGATTGTAGTACTTAAATGTTGCAAGTAATTATCATGATTTTTAAAGATATTCAAAACGTTAGCAAAGTATTTGGAATATTTGAGGGTATTTTAACAAATTTTAAGGATTTTTCAAGAGCTGTGCAATATTTGAGCGTATTTTAACTGATTGCAAGAAATTTCAATTTGTCAGTAATTGAATTCGGATTTCAAAGGTTTCAATAATTTTAATGTGATTTCAAAGAATTTGTGATATTTTAAGGTATTTAGAAAGATTCCAAGGCTTTCTTAAGAGCTTACAAAATTTTACAGACATTTTAGAAGACTTAAAAGGGTGTGTAGTATTTAGAGGTATTTACAAATATTCAAAGGAATTTTCGTTTTATTTCAGTAATTTAATGGGGATTCAAAGGTTTTGAAATATTTCAGACTATTTTAGAATATTCCAAAGCATTTTTCAAGAAATTTCAAGGGATTTCACACAGTGTGTACACTTTTACGAAAGTTAAAAGACTTGAACCGAAAGGTTTAAAGAATTTTAAAGATTTTAGGATACTTAGAAAAATGTTAATAAAATTTTTTATTTAATAATTGAAAGTGATTCCAACAAATTTAAAGGAGTTTAGCCATTTTTAAATGTTGCAAGTAATTTTCAAGATTTAAAAAAATATTTAAAGCAATTACAAAGAATTTGGAATATTTGAGGATATTTTTAAAGATTTAAAACTTTAAGCGATTAAGGTCTCCAAATGTTTAATATAAGGAAATAACAGATTTCATAAAACTTAACATTTTATAATATTTTGAAGAATTTCAAAGCCAAAAAAAGTAAAAGGTTTTACAATTTCCAAAATTTAAAGAGATTTTAAAAGATTTTTTGAATTCATTTGTAATTCACCCTGAAATCTTACTAATTTATCCTGAATTTGTTAAATTCGCCAGAATTCTTCTAAATTCACTCAATTCTATTCGATCAATAGTTTTTATAAAAATTTGTTCTGTTGAAAAATTCTGCTTTTCGGTTAAAAATTCCAGGATTACAGTTTAATAGTTGCCATCGTTTGTTTAAAATTCATCTGTTAGGTTTGAAATAAAATTTCTTGTCCGAAAATTGAACTTTTTTCTAAAAATTAATTTTTTTGATTCAAGATTCATCATTTTGATTAAAAATTCATTTCTTTAATAAAAATGTGAGCTAATTGATTGAAAAGTTTTTTTTTTATTAAAAGGAATTTTTTGTAAAAATTTAGCTATTTTGTTCCACATTTATTTCTTTTTGGTTTTAAAATGACTTTATTCTCTAACTGAAAATGTAAATATTATTCCAGTTAAATATTCCATAATTTGTAGGTGAAATTTCGTTTCTTTGATTGAACATTCATTTCTGCAGTAAAAAGTTAATTATTTAATTTTTTGGTTGAAAAATCTAACTATTCCAGTTAAATAAAGCTTTTTTTGTTGAAAAAATAAATTATTTTTAACTTAACATGTAACTATTCACATTGAATATTTTCTCATTTAAGTTGAAGATTCAAGATTCATTAGTTGACTTCAAAATTCACCTTCTTGGTTGAAAATTCACGTATTTCCAGTTGAATATTCATCGTTTTCATTTAAAATTACTCACTTTATTTGAATATTTGTTTTTTTGCGGGAAATTAATTTTTTTTAACGGAATGTTTAACTATTTCCTTTTGGTTGAAAAATGAGCTTTCTTATTGATAATTTTTAGTTGAAAATTCAACTGTTTAGTTGAAAAATCGTCTTCTTTGTACAAAGTGAACCTCCTTTCTAGTTGAAAGTTCAATATTGCAATTGAAAATTCATTAGTTTAGTTGAAAATTATTTTGACTGTGAGTTTAGCCATTCCATGTTTGGTGAAAAATTGATCTTTTTCAGTTCAAAATTAAAATATTCCGTTAGAAAATCATGCATTTTGTTGAAAAATCGTATTTTTTGGTAGAAAAATAATTATATTGTTTAAAAATTAATCCTCTTGCTTAATACTTCATCTTTTTGGTTGAAAATTCAAGTACATATTCAGGTTAAGTATTCATGGTTTTATTTTTATTTTCGGTTGAATATTTAATCATTCTAGTTCAATATTCTTAATTTTTGTTGAAAATGCATCTTTTTGGTTGAAAATAAAACTATTACATTTTTGGTTGATAGCTAAGAAGTCACTTTTTTTAACGAAGATAATAAGATAGTATAAAAAATGACTTACCTTTGATTGCAAATATGTCACTTCATATTCTGTGGGATGTTCCTTAAGTAGATGCTTCTTCAATCCAGAGGTGTCGGAGTCAGCCATTTTGATTTCTTTCTCTAATCCTCTGGATTTGCATAGAAGACATACTGCAACTTTTTTGTTCACACTCTCATTCGTGGACCACACAAACTGAAATAAATGACTCAAATTTTTTGTTTTGACGACGACTACTGCAACCCTTTTTTTCGCGACGTATGGGATGTTTCTATTTCTCCGCGGTGAATTTCGAGGAGTATTTCGCGGTGTTTGTGCCATTTCAGAATTTTTGGTTCTCGACAAAAAGATCATTTCCGAACCAAATGTTGTGAGAGACTGTCAAAAACTGACTGAAAGCTTATGACGGAAGGTACTGTAAATTTTGCATTTACGAGGTACGCTACGGTCTCTGATTCACCGTTTAACGACGCGAAATAAGTAAATTTTGAAATAAACTAGTCAGATAGTCACCAGGTCAAGGCGTCAAGCATGTCGTATTATTTTGCACCATTTTCAAGAAATTCAAACTTACAGGACATTTTTTTCGCACTTCGTTAATTAAAAATTAAACAGTAAGCAAAAAGTCCAGGTCATTTTTATTATTTTCTTTGTTGGTCCAAAAACATTGTTCATGCTCATTGCAGTTGGAAATTGGAACTTCTGTCTTCTGAAGATGAAAGTTCTTTTCATTTGAAGTAATGCAAAGTAAGCTGTAAAGTGCAAAGCAAACTAAACAAATATTGACAGTAGAAAAGTTTTAAATTTTAAGCGTTCAAAATGAAAGTTCAACACATCTCTCATTAGGAATTCTTTTATTTAAACGCTAGAGCACTTACACGTACTGTAAAATCAAATAAATGTGTATAAATAGAACATTTCAGAGAATGGAACTATTTTAATTTACCTGTGTAGTCGTAAATTAATTTTTGAAACTAAAATTTAAACTATTCCGTTTTGAATTGAAAATTTACCTTTTTCAGTGAAATTAAAAATATAAATACTAGGTTGGAAATTCATGTTTCTGTTCGAAAATTCTAGAGTTTAGTTGACAGAAGTTGGGTTGGAAGTTGAACTATATTGCTGAAAACTCGAGTTTTTAGTTTTTTTCCAATTAGAAATCATATTTTCCCTGGGAAATAAAGTATCATTTGTTGATAAAAATTTGATTTTTTGTAAAAAAACAAGGGCAAGAGAACAATAATCAGTGAAGTATTCTGTCAAAAATAATTCTTATAAATAATAAAAATAATATTGATAAAACATGTAACTATTTGTTTGAAACCCCGTTTATTTGAGGTAGAAATGTGTTTTATAACTGAACATTCAAGTATTCACGTTAAAGAGTCATCATTGAATGCAAAAGTTTGTTTCTTCATTGGAAATTTCAACTACCTTGGTTTAGAAATTGATTTTTTTGTTGAAAATTTAACTACATTCTTGAAAACACGTTTTATCGTTTGAAAATTAATTTTCTCAAATGAAAAGTTAACTGCAGGTTTCTAGTTGCAAATGTATCTATTTCAGTTTAAAATTCAACTATATAATTAAATAAAAATTACTTTTTCTGTTTGAAAATTGAAACTATTCTCTTCATGATTCATTTTTTTGGTGAAATAATGTTTCTAACATATTGAACTTTTTGATTTTCGAATAAAAATTCGTTACGAATTTAACTTTATTTTTGATAATTCATATCGTTTCTGAAAATTTTTTCTTTTTTGTGTAAAATTAAGTGTCTTGGTTGAAAATTCAACTCCTTGTTTTAAAGTTAAGGTAAATTGTTGTAAGTTCATTTTATTTTTCACAAATTCAACTATTAATTTAAAAAAAAAAACGTTCTTCTTTGTTGAAATATTATTTTATATTTAAGGGCATGTTCTTCGTGACCACCTACCGAGATATCCTACCGAAAGAAATCTGTGAGTTTTCTTTAGCGAAATAGCCTGGCCCATTTGAGTCTATAAACAAAGTCGATTTGAAACAAAATAGTCTCGGAGATAGTTTTCGAGATTCGTGTCCTTTCAAAGATCCTTTTCGTGGTCTTTTTAAGAGTGGTGCGACAGTAATATAATGTTCCTTTTGTATTCGTCACGTACCGGGCGGGTAGCGTTATTTACAGTAGTTGGTCGTGGCTAATCCGCTCTCCCTTTTTAAATTTCTCTTCAAATTATTAACACTTTTTTTTTAATCGATGAATTTTCTCATTATACTTACTTATAATTATAACTTATATACTGATAGACAATTTTCTAGTTGAATTCAAAAATGTTGTCTTTTTTGGCGTATCTCATTCCATTTACGAGAAACGTTCTATTAATTCCAATTTTAAGCATTAAAGAAAAAAAGTTAGATATTTGAAGTCACCGAAACCCGTATATTCCGAATAATTATGTTTTAGGCTGTTAACTATGAAATTAAAAAAAATCTACTTCTAAATTTTAATTCGAAAGCTTAACAAAGGACCCTTGAGTGTCGGCTACTCTATTGAGATAGCCTCTCTGCTTGTTATTTATGATCGTATTCTTATTTCAATTTCGGAAAGGATATATTTTAAAGCCTTCAGACCATTTAAACGAGCTTCCTGGATCTTTAAAAATATCTACCTGAGTGCCTGCGGAGAATTTCTCTGAGCTTCTTTGACCTAAAGAATTTTTAGTATATACTCAAAGATTCTTTTCGGTAGGTTATCGTGTTTAAAATTTGACAGGTTAAATAAAAAGCACTAAAGAACGTTTGTATACACCAATATGTTTGTAATTTTAAAGAAAGCTTATTTATAAATGGATGAAATAGGATATTACCATTCGAGTTATAGCACTTTGTAGATAATTTTTGGTTTGATGCATTTCGGATATTTTGGTTCGCGCATATTGAGCACTGACACCAATTTTGGACTAAATCATCTAAATCTTTAAAAAAATTAATTTCAGCAATACAATTTTCACATTCATTGCAAATCAACAAATAAGTATCTGCATACACGTAACCTATCATTATTTTTTGAGCATTTTTAGCAATTTCTCACACAGATTGAGATATCGTGTTCAGGATTTAGGAAGTTATACCCAAAGGAGTAAGGAACGTTTGTATATATCAAATTGTTTATAATTACCAAGAAAGTTTTCTATTGAAATTCTATAGGAATAGGGAAAAAACTTTTAACGTCGATAAAGTAGATGCCTCAATTAAAAAAAAATCGAGGAACATCTTAGAATGTGATACTCAAATATCCGTCCAAGTGCCATCTTGAGAAATGTTCATCTTCAGAAAATAATTAAAATTTTCTAATGGTTATATATTCTTGTGGATTTTTTGTACTGGTGCGAAACAATTCTAAGTTATACCAAACCAATAATAATAAAATTTCGCCCGGGAGCGAAAGACAAGGCAAGTCCAACGCTGAGCCCCGCCGGTTGGGTCATTGTCAACAATAGTTATCAACTGACCGATACAACGTCAAAAATAAGACGTCAAGCATTATGGTAGTTGGTTGGAAGACTCTGAAGAGTAAATTTGATCACATTTCTGGTGTTGCTATGTCTCCAATGTGAAATTTATCTTTTATTTTTAGGACCAAAAAAAGTGAAATTCATTTTACACAAAAATTTCATAAACGAACTTAGTCACGTGATCTCTATTTTATCGACGTTCAAAGTTTCTTTTTTTCTTCGCTAGAAATTGCTAAAAATGCTCCAAAAATAATGATAGGTTACGCGTGTGTAGATACTTATTTGTTGATTTGCAACGAAAGTGCAAATTTTATTCCATGAATGAATTTTTTTTTTAGTTTAAAGATTTAGTCCAAAATTGGCGTCAGTGCTCAATATACGCGAACCAAAAAATCCGAAATGCATCAAACCAAAAATTATCTGCAAAGTGCTATAACTCGAATGGTAATATCCTATTTCATCTATTTATAAATAAACTTTCTTTAAAACTATAAACATATTGATGTATACAAACGTTCTTTAGTGCTTTTTATTTAATCTGTCAAATTTTAAACACGATATAGCAATCCGTGTGAACACAGTGAACACCAAAAAAAATGCTCATAACCGGGGTCTAGTTTGGTCACGTGGTCACGAAGAGCAATCCCTTAAAAATGTAATTATTGCAATTCAAGGTTCATCATTTTATTTGAAAAGGTATTTCTCGAATTACAAATGCAACATTTTTTTAAAGTTCGTTCTTTTTGAAGTAGAAAATTAGTTTTTTAATTGTAAATGTAACTGTTTCATTTCTGGTAGGAAACTTATCTTCTTGATTGAAAATTTACCTCTTTCTCTAAAAATTCATGTATTTGGTGAAATATGAGTTTTCTTAAGTTCTTATGTATAAAATTAAAGTATTTAATTGAATGTTGTACTACATGGTTAAAATTTCAGTTGGTTAGTTGAGGGGCTTAAATATTTGGTTGAAAAATATTTTTCAGGTTAAATATTACTTTTTTAAGTAACAATTTAACCATTCCATTTTCTATTGAAAATTCAACTATTGCGGTTTTTATTTAGAATTTATCGTAGATATTTGGTTTGTAAATGCAACTGTAGGAAGTAAAGTATCACTAAAATCTAAAAAATTCATATAATGAATAGAAAATTTCACTATTTTGTTAAAAATTAGTCTTTTGGATTTAAAATTTATTACTTGTGGTAGAAAATTCATCTTTCTTGGTTGAAAATTCGAGAGTCTTCCAACAATACCTTCTGTTTGTCAACTTTTATTGTCTTTAGTTCAACTATTTTTCCAAAATTTTGCACTCTGAAATTTTGAAGAATCAGTAGAATGCAATCTATTTACGACAATTCAGCTGTAAGCTGTTAATTTTTCAATATCTGAGTAATATTTGTTCCTTTTAAATAAACAGTGCAATGTTGCCATATACTAAAAAATATATTCTTATTCATTAAAAATATTTATAAATTAAATGAACGTTGAAAACAGTTGCTATAATCGGCATAATCGCACTTGCATGTTTCAAATGATTTAATTCTAAGCCTGAGTACAAATTTTCGACTATCTACGGCGAAAATATATTTCAGGATTTTCACTGTAGTCTTAACCGGTTTACCCAGGCTTTGGAGGAGTCAGGGTGGGAAGGAAGGACGTCAACCATGGACATAGGAAACAAGGGACTAGGCATGCCATTGCGGGGGTGATGCAATGAGGGGGGAGGTCCACCACCTTTTGATGTCCCGTAACAAACATGGCAGCGCCCACATGTTTATATTTTCATGCACAGTTTGTCGGCAAAAATGCTCGTGCGCAGAATCAAATGGCACATCGTAAGATGGCGGCTCTCTCCACTCATGAAATTCTCCCCCCTCCCGTGGATTCAACCCCGCTCACCCAGGTTAGGATGGCATGCCTAGTCCCGTGTTTCCTATGTCCATAACGACAAATCATTGAAGAATTTCCTTCTCCGCTAGGTTCAAGTGAAAAGAGCACATCTGCCAAAGGAGGATCGAAAACCCGACACGATCCCGAGCCGATATCTTGACTTCCCGATCCAAAGTCGAGTCGAGCTAAAACCGACACGATCCAAACCCCATACCGGAGGCTGGGATCAACTCGGGATCGTGTCAATATCGGGAAAGATCGCTCGACGGCATCACTACTGCTCATACTTCACAGCTCAAGCCTTGTATGGCAGTTGGTTACGAGTCAGATGATGAATTCGAAGATGCTGATGCAAAGGAAGAATCAACAAATTAATCTGGATAAGAAGAAATACTGGCGACAAAGGGAAATTTGGTTGAAAACGAGAAGACAGAAGAAGAGCCAAGGAAATTAAGAAGTAAGTGAAGTAAGAATGTTCCGATGTATATGGGTTATTATAAAAGTTAATTAAGACTTTAATTGTAGGATGGGCTTGAAGTCGCCTTTAGCAGACTTTAATGACAGACATTATATATTTTTAATTTCTAACTCTGAAAAATAAACCTTTCGTAATTACTGCATTATCTTCGAACGTAAATTTTAATTCGGTGCGCCAGGATCCGAACACGGCAAACACACAACACGTGTTTTCAAACATTTCACTAAACGCAGGCGTGTTTATTTCCCTAAATGTGTAAAATGTATGTCACACGATAAAACAAATTTTCCAAGTCAGCGTATAGTTGCCTATAACGTAAATACGCTTAGCTTCGTTTGCACGGCAGTATGGTAAATATACACAAATTTTGATTTACTTATTATAGAGGACACGAACGGCGTTTTAATTGACAGACATAACGAATCACGTCTTTCTCATTAGAAGCAGTAGCGATAACTTTCAACATTCACTCAAATTAAGAAATGTAGCATTTTTTGACAAAACAAAGGTTAACGACTGAGCCCTCCACCTAACTTTGCCGTATTTAGAGTTTCTAGTCCGGAAAATTTTTGTATTAGTTTCTTTAAGTTCCGATAATATTTTTGCACACAATATTTCACACTTTTATCATAAGATAAGGAATATAAAGTTATAAATACACGCAAAGTATGATATAATCAAGAACATTACACACTTCAGACTTGCTCATCACTTCACTATTTCTATCAAAGCTGCCAGATCGTGGATGAAATTTACCCCCACCATACCTACCGTTTGAGAGCCGCAAAACAGAAGGTGTATGATTACTACTGTAAGTTCGTGTGCAAGCCGAAAATGCACGACTCGAACTTCGGATTTCTCAGGTTTTCTGCTGCACGATGATTGCCGATCTAAAAGCTCCGGAAAAAAGAAATTGAAGAAATTGGCGATTTTGATGTTTTACGTGATTTTCAATTTCATACATGCATTGATTTTGAGATTATGATTTTCAGGTGTATATGATATGGATATTATATAAACTATTTTAAATATATATATATATATATATATTAATGTTAATATTATAATTATAAAACATTATATTAATATTAATGAATAGTTGACTAACTTTTAATATACTATTTTTCTATATAAAAAATTAATGTTTAATCATAGTTTAATTTTCTACCAAGAAAGATGAGCATTCAATCAAATACAAAATTTTTCAACTAAAAAAGATCACTTTTCAGTGAAACATATAATAGTTCAATTTGTAGTATAAAAAATTAATTTTTAACGAAAAACAAAAAGAATTTTCCACAAAATTGTTAAATTTACAGGATACGTTTTTCCAACTAAACTGATATTGACCAAAAAAAAAACTAAATTTTTAACACACTAGTTTCACTTTCAACGAGAATATATGAAAAAATCGTTAAAATTCTTTGAAATAACTTTAAATTTTTTGTTGTATCCCAGGCATAGATGAGAACCTCGGAAATCAAGAAATTAGTCGACGTGAAATTTCACTGAAGTTTTGAAACAGGAAACTTGAGTGAAACGTCCTACGTGACAAATAACTGATTTTCGAGATTCGAAACGACGAGTTTGCCTACCCTTCCTATTGTCAGGCCTTCAGTAACGGGATCTAAATTGCCGGAAATTCTCCCCGGCTGAGTGGCGACAGCCTGCTAAACACGTGCAAGGACCGTGTTTACCAACGCTGTCAACTTAGCGACGGGCCGAGTCACGTACGCCTCTTTCAGTTTTTCTCTCTCACACTAACGCGCGCGCTTTACTTTTCTCCCTACATGCTTTTCTTTCCCTCTCCTCCTCTCTATCCTTCCTTTTCCACCGCATGGGCAAACAGAACCGGGGAGCTCAACCACCTCAAGGAAAAACGCGATCCGACGGCAACCTTCTTGTAAAATTAATGAACAGAAATTAATTATTAAAGACTCGTACCGAAGGCCACGACCAAGTCCAAATATGAATCCTTTTAAGACATGGAATAAAGCCAATATAAAGATCTCCCTTTTGATTAAAACGATCAATAGCTCGAATGATAAAGTTAGCAATTAAGTTCATAAATTGGTGAACGTGCACACATCAAATAAATGTCTACACGCTCATCAATTAAGATAAACTAGAATTAAGCGAGAATAAGTAGGCAAGTTAGTTTAAATTAGGGTTATTATGGGATATATTAGTAAATAATTTCTAACATTACAAATAGGATAATAATTTAGGTAAATTGTTTGTGAAATAGGACGTTTGTTCGGCACATCGCTAGCTATCTGCAACATTATTAACGCAATGATGCGATTACAATACTTTCCCTCAGCCTGGAAAGAAGCTATTGTAATTTTTCTACCGAAACCAGGCAAACCTCTCAGCTCAGCTTCTAGCTTCCGACCTATCAGTCTTCTTTGTACTCTCAGTAAACTAGCCGAAAACATTATTTTCTCTCGATTTGTTGAAGTCGTTTCGCAAAACAACATTCTTCCGGACTTCCAGCACGGTTTTCGAAAACGTCACGGAACAGCTCATCAGCTTCTTCGTGTCTCCGAATACATTGC
>NC_046662.1:134661149-134663588 GCF_010883055.1 Belonocnema kinseyi
AGCAAACGAACATCACAATCATACAATAGCGCTCAGGAGCGCAGGAAACGCCTAGAAGCTAAAGAGGAGTTGCTTCCCCGATTAGGGGAGGGCGTCGGGGACCTTGTTAGGCTGGGGGAGAATTCCTTGACTGCAGTGAGGTAAAAAAGGTCCACGTGGTAGCGGCTGGTCTCGGTGGTGTTACGGACGGCGCAGGCTGAAGTGGGCAAATCGGTCTAGCGATCTCGAGGCTGCTGGCGAATGGCGCATCCACGGCCCTGACGATGGCGTGGATTGGCGGCAGCGGTGAGGTTTTCTCGGTCCCGCGGAGGTCCTCGGCGACGCGGGTCTAGGGTACCCGGTCTTCCTCTCTTCTTTTCGAGGAGCCGGTGTGCCTCCTTGGACAAGGCGGCTGTTTCCGAGTCGTAGCCGGCTCCCTCGGGTACGTCGTAGGAGGTATCCTGGTACTTGCGGACCGGTGCTGGTCTAAATCCTTCCTCGACTGGCTCTACGATGGTGACAGATGCGGGTGCGATGTGGTTGGTTACTGGGGCGACGTTCTCATCGTAACCGGTTGACTTGACGGCTGGGGCGTTCCGAAAGGCCCGGCGTTCCACAAGGGCCCTTGCCAGTTCTGGTGTGGCGAGGACACGGCGATTCGCTTGGATCACTGAGCGCCACAGTAAGGTGGTGACTGCACGGGTATGCCCGCTGTCAACACGGCGATCCGCTCCCTCGTTGCCGACCCTCGCGGGCCGGTTACTTCCCTCGTTGCCGACCCTCCCGGGCCGGTCACCTCCCTCGTTGCCGACCCTCCTGGGTCGGATATCCCTCGTTGCGTCGCTCCGACGACGATCAATCCGACCGGTGGAGAGGCGTTCGCGGCGTTCGTCCGTGTGGCGGCGAAGGCACTCTCCAGCGGTTCTCCTTGGTCCCTCGTTGGTACGGGCCGGGCTTCTGCGCATACGGTCTCGTAGACGGTCGAGGAGCCTGATGGCCGACTCGCGCCTTCGCTGCTCCTCTGCAAGGTGTCGCGCTGGGTCCCCCGGGATTCGTAGGCCCGCAGAGTGCGAGTGAGAGGTGGTCCTGCCTCTGGGACACCGATGGCGGGCAGTGCACTGGGAGTGGCGCGTGTAATCGGGCCTCCCGGTCATAGGGTAGTCGTCGGAATAGGCACCAACTCTAATGGAGACAACCGTCTTCGTCCTTCCTGGAGGTGATACCTGGAATCAGAACAACACAACAAAACAAGGAACAAGGCTTACAACAAAATAAATATTCAGACGATCATGTTTGAGGTCCACAGAATTTCTACGTTAAAACGAAAGGCAAAGAATTAATCAGGAAATTAGCACTAAGAAATTGCACTGAGTTGCACTGTCACTTCACTTTCCGTTGAGAAGGCCGCTGGGATGAGTCCCCAAGGAGAGACGGAAGGAAAAACTGCAGTCAGATTTCAGTATTTTATTTTCTTAGTCTCGGTAGTACAGCGTTGGGAGTATTTTCAAAATTAGCGCGAGCACGGGCGTACTCTCTCGACGGCTGAACGCTGAGTAAAGACATCCTTGAAGAAAGGGTAGTGTCGGATTCGCAGGGAGCGCCTACCGACTAAAACCCCTCCTCGAATGGTTACCAACCTAGTAGGTTATGAACCAGAATGAAAAACAGAGAAGATAAGGACTTCGAATTTGGTGGTCCAAGACAGTTATACTGCAAGGACACTCGCGCATTAAGCGAAACATGGATAGTAAGAGAGCTAAGTAGCTAAATTAGATTTGGAGAGATGAGAAGGCAGGGCCTTCTGAAGCGGTCACAGGTTTTACTCGCATAATTTGCGAGCGAGTTGATGCAGGGATTTGGGTGATTTTCCACTGAGAGTCGAAGATTTGCAGCATGTGTCTTTGCGGCATTGGAGATAGAAGGGAGGTTAAATTCAGCAAGAATTTGGTTGTTACGGATGAACCAGGGAATATTTAGAGCGGAACGTAGAAGTCGCATGTACGTGCCTTCAAGTTTTGAGAGACGGTTCGGGGTGGCAGAGCCCCAAACAGGAATCGCGTAGGTACAGACGCTCCTAATTATTGCGTTGAAAGCTCGAGTTTTAGTTGCTCGAGAAACTATAGGGTTATTGAAAAAGGGTTTAAGTGAGATGAATGCCCCGTTGGCCTTATTTCGGGTGGCTTGTATTTGTTTGAACCAGGTGAGACGTTTGTCAAAAATCACACCGAGATATTTAGCGGAGAAACTCCATTTAATCGGAAGGGAGTCAACCACGAAGTTAGGAGGATTGCGACGGCGACGCGAGAAAAAGACGGCTTCGGATTTGGATTTATTTATTTCAAATCTCCTTGTGTGGTGCCAATCAAGGACGATAGGAATGAATTTGTTCAAACGAGAGGAGCAGTGGCTGATGACCTTGGAAGTATCAAGGAAGCCGACGTCATCAGCGTATTGAGCCGT
>NC_046662.1:134663688-134670604 GCF_010883055.1 Belonocnema kinseyi
TCGCCGACCGCTTTTTTTTTGTTTGTTCGATGATCCACCGAACTTATGGGTAATGGATGGTCTACAGGCCTGGCGTTATTTGATGCCCTCGCAAGGTGTGAGGAAGATCCCCCTCGCCCCACCCACTAGCGGGAACGAGGGACCGAAGTCTATGACCCGACTTGACGCTTTCCTAGCACAGAATAATCAAGTGCTGCCCGTCCGGTCATTCACGCCCATACGAGCTCCTTCCGTACCCCGGTAGTAAGCCGTCGACCCACCATACACGTAAACGAATTACCACACATGCGTCAGCTCCCCCCCCCCTTTGCTGACCCCCAAGCGTGTGAACTGTTCCTGCCTCACCCCTCAAGGTTACGGACGGCCTGAGCAGAGATGATATTGAAATTAATTGAAAATTCCTTGTAATGTTTTACAATATACTAAAAAAATTTTAATCCTTTAAAATCACTTAAAATTTGTCAAAGCTCTTCGAAATTCCTTACAATTTTGAAAATACCCTAAAATATTTGAAATCCTTTAAAATTTCATACTAAATTATTGAAATTAATTGGAAATTCTTTGGAACCTTTTAAAATTCTCTCCAATTTATCATATGCTTCATAATCTTTCCAAATACCTAGAACTTGTTTTTTAGATTTCTAAAGTACTTAAACATTTTTTAAAGTAACCCTCCTACAATTTTTTTCATTCTTTGATATTTTTTAAAGCTCTTGAAAATATCTTGGAATTTTGAAAATACCCTGAAATATTTCAAATTCTTTAAAATCTCATACTTCATTTCTGTAATCAATTGAAAATTCCTTGGAATCTTTTAAAATTCCCTCAAATTTTTCAAATTCTGCAAAATCTTTTAAAATACCTAGAACTTTTTTTTTAGATTTCTAAAGTACTTGGGAATTTTTTTAAATAACCCTTCTAACATTTTTTTAATTCTTTGGAATTCCTTTTGATTTTAAAAATAAATTGAAAATTTCTTGACATCTTTTAAAACATCCTCAAATATTTAAAATCCTTATTAATCTTTTGAAATTTCTTCACATTTTTAAAGTTTCAGATTGAAATTTATAAAACTTTGGGCTTTAGAAACGTTGGGATTTACAAAATTCGGATTATAAAATGTCATAAATGTAAAACTTCAGAATTTTCCTACTTAGTTCAGCGAGAACGAAATTCACAAGATCCTCACATTAATATTAATCTAAAAAATCTCAAGGGAAAAATTAAAGTTGGCCTTTTTCGTCAAATACATTTTTCAGTTTTTCTAAAAATTAACGCTGATGTGGCAGTTTGAAGAAATTTTCAACTTACTCTAAAGAATTGGAGATACAACTTTTTGAAACAAAAATTTTGTAATTTTTGTCATAATTCGCTTGAGTTCGTGAAAAGAATCATCGATGAAGAACAAAAAAATATGTCTCATATTTTGAATTAGAAAATAATATATTCTGGATTTTAAACTAAATAATAAAACACTTAATTTTTATAATATTTGCTTAGTTGAAAATTTCTAAGGATTATATTGTCTACTGGGGAAACCACCTTAAAAAACGCGCCTACGAATCTAACTCTGTGGTGGTATGGAAAAGAGGAAAATATAAATATACATTATAATATACATTTTCATATATAATTATAAAATTATATCCATTTTTCTAAACACACTTTCAAACTTTGAACGCTTACAATTTATTTATGATTATTAATTTTTTATAAATAAACTTCCAAGTTTAAAATTCAAAATTTGAAGACTTGAAACCCCTCGAATTGAAAATTATTCTTTTAAAAAATGTTGTAAATTCAATTTTTAACGCTTTAATCAGCTTTCAATTTTTATTGATCCCATTTTCAAAACTGTAATCTACAAACATTTCAATATTTAACGTTTAGAAATTTCTCTTTTTTCGAAATTTTAATCAGAATTTTTTCTAATTTCAAAAGATGTCAAAAGATTTGAAATATTTAAGGATGTTTTAAAAGACGTCAAGGAATTTTCAACTTATTTTTATAATTTTAACGAATTTCAAAGAGTTACATAAATTTTAGAAGGGTTATTTTTAAATATTCCAAAGTACTTTAGAAATATTTTTAAAAAAGTTCTACGTATTACAAAAGATTTTGAAGGATTTGAGAAATTTGAGAATTTTAAAAGGTTCCAAAGAATTTTAAATTAATTACAGTAATTTAGTATGAGATTTTGAAGGATTTGAAATATTTGAGGGTATTTTAAAAATTTTAAGAAATTTTCAAGAATTTTGAAAAATTTCAAAAGATTTTAAAAGATTTTTTAGGATATTTAAAAAAATTCCAAGGAATTTTTAATTTTTTTTTGGTTGATGATTCATCAATTTAGTTGGAATTTTTTTCAAAATTGAACTATTCGGTAGAAAGTTTTTTTATTTTTGGTTAAAAATAAATTTTTTTAACTACAAATTTAACTATTCTTCTTCTTCTTCTTTATTCACAATGTGTCCCCTAAGGGTTTACGTGACTTCCATTCCTTACAATATATCCGTTTGTATCTATATTTTTTGCAATCTTATCCTTTCTATATACACAATTATTTACAACTATTTACATAAAGTCTTATATCTAATTCCTTATTTCTATTTCCTGCGATAGCGCAATTTAGGAGTTAATAGCAAACGAGTGAGCGCGCGAACATAGCGAGAATGCAAGCGAGAGAGAGAGCATGAGAACGCAAACGCATCTTAGTCTACTTAACTTTTACTTTACCATTACTTACAATTTTTACGCTTCTAATCTAAGCAACTTCCGTTTCCTTTTTCTTACACTTTTTTATACCTCCATTTACCTTTTTTCACGTGCATTCTTTTATTCTCTCTCATTCTCTCCTCTAGCACCCTCCAACTCTTTCATCCATTCTTCTCCTAATTCACCTTCCCCTAGGACCTTAACCTCATTTTCTTGCCAGCTTCCTTTATCTTCCATTCCTCTCCTACATCCTTCCCATACATGATCCCATGTTTCCTCCTCCTATTCACATATTCTACACTCCACACCTCGTTTCCCAATCTAAATCTTGCTATTCTGGTCCACCTTCACTCTTCCCATCCCTTTTCTAAATACTTAGGCACCCCTTCCTTTTTTAACATCTTATACCATTTATTGTATTTTGATTTTTCAATAGCTCCCCATCTTTCTATTAATTGTCTTTCCCTCTCCTTTTTTTCCAATTCTTCATAGCTTACTCCAGTACCGTCTTCTATTTCTCTATCATGAAAGAACTCCCTTATTTCTTCTGCCCATCTCGTAAATTCGATCGCCCTCCCTCTCCTCTCTTCTACCTCCATCAAACACTTTCTCGCCAACTCCCCTAGTATCCACCTTATATACCTTTCTTGTAAACTCTTAATATCTTTCCTTTCTTTCCATCCACATATCTCTGCTTCACAACCTAATACCGGCCATACCAGCGAACCAAACAACCAAATTCCCCTTCTCCAATTTTTTTAAACCTTCTTTTTCCTATTTCACATATCTGTTTCATTACCCCTGCTGCTTTTTTTATCCTTTCTCTTATATGAGCTGTATGATCTCATTCGTTTGCAAGATATATCCCAAATATTTATACTCTTTGACTTCTTCTAACTTTATTCCTTTCCATCTCCCTGTCAACTTTTTATTCCTTCCTCCTCCTTTTCTAAACTTCATTATCTTTGTCTTTTCTACATTTACATTCAGCTTTTTCCCATCTAAATATTTTTCTAATTCTGTAATTAATTCCGCCATCCCTTCTTCATCCTCTGCCATCAACACTATGTCGTCTGTGTATGCCAGTGTATATATCTTTTCCTTCCCTATCCTAACTCCTCCCCAACCCTTTCTCCTCATTTCTTCTTCCAAGTCTGATATTAATAAATTAAATAAAACTGGGATCAGAGGACACCCTTGTCTCACACCTCTCACCAACCAGAAACTATCTCCTACTTGCTCTCCTACCTTACCCTGCTTTTTGTCTCTGTAAAAATTTCTGATACTCTCTTTATTAATCCCTCTCTTATCCCCTTCTGTATCATAACTTTTTCTATTTCTCCTCGGTATAATGAGTCAAACGCCGCCTTCAAGTCCACGAACATTGCTATCATTGCCCCTTTTTCCCTTTTAATTCTCTTATTTACTAGATACTTCAGAACATATATGTTGTCTATTACCCCCATTCCTTTTCTAAACCCTGTCTGATTCGGTGACTCGATATTTAATTTCTTCAACTTCTATCTTCAATCTCTCCGACAAAATAGTTACATATAGTTTATACAGTGTTGGTATCAACGTCACCTCCTTATAATCTTTAACCTCCTCTCCTTTGCTTTTCTTTACTATTGATATAACTACTCCTTCTTTCCATAACTCTGTCCACCCCTCTCCTCTCCATACTCTATCACACATTATCCATGCCCATTCCTCTAGTTCCTCCCCTCCATATTTCCATACTTCATTTGGAATCTCATCTATACCAGGTGCCTTTCCATCCTTCATTAATCCTAAAACTTTAACTATTTCTTTCCTTAAAATATCCTCTTGCTCATCTCTTTCTCTACCATATTTTTCTCCCTTTACAACTTTTCTCTCTACTCCTCCTAGCCAAACCAAAAAATATGTCTTCCATTCTATCATTCCAATATCTTGGTTTACTCTTTTTCTTCTTTTTCTTTCTCTATTTACTACCTTCCATACCTCTTCTTCCGTCCTAGCCTTCTCCGCTTCTTTCTCAAACCTTTTATTCTCTTCCTCTTTCTTTTGATAACACAACTCAGTATACTCTTTCTTTTTTTTCTCTATATTCGTCCCCATTACTTTTTTCCTTTCTCCACTTTCTTAATTTCTTTCTGACCTCCTTTTTTTCTCTTTGCAGTCCTCATCCCACCCACTTCTATTCCCCCCTTTACTAACTTCATTTTTGTTTGTGCACTCTAATCCTATTTTTGTTTCTTCTATCATTTTTCCCATCTCCTCGTCCACACTTCCCTCTCCCACTTTGATATTTCTTATTTCTTCTCTAAACTGTCCTTTTCCTTTCCTTGACCAATCCCCTTTTCCTACACTTTTTACATTTGCTCCCCTTTTACTTATATTGCTATTGCTTTTTTGTCCCTCTAATGTCACTATTAAGGGCATGTGATACTTACAGTTTCTCCGGCTTCTTTTCTACAATAATGAAAATTTTTAAAAACTGAATTCGGAGATCCTATAAAATATCATAACGGACGTCCCCGGACTCTTTTTGAGGGATAATAACAAAAAAATTTATTGTGCTAAATAAAAATTTTATGCATATGCATTATTTTGAGGTTACGTCGTTTTTGATATCAGACTTTCGGCCAAAAATATTGTGTAGTTTGAAAGTAACGCTCGGGTGAATTGTAACACACATAACCTCGAAATATGCACGCACATTGTTAGCAATATCAAAAATTATTTGATAAAAAAACACAAAAAAAGTGTGTGGGGACGTCCGTTAGCATGTTCGCTATCATTTCCCAGATTTTGAAGCAAAATATTTCTTATCCTAGGGAAAAAGCCGGGGGAATATAAGACTGAAAAAATCGATACTATTTCCTAAGCGCTATGCAAATTAATCTCATTTTGCTAAATTAAAACTTTTTTTAAATAAACTACAAAAAAAGTGTGTGGGGACGTCTGTTACCATGTTCGCTATCATTTCCCAAATTTTTAAGACAAAATATTGATTATTCTAGAAAAAAAGCCGCGGGAACCTAAAACTGGTAAAATCGACAATCCGAATCAATAGATTCAGCTACCTTTAGTTTCTTAACCTTCTCTCTTACCTCATCATCCACTATCACATAATCAATTACCGTTCCGCTTTCACTTCCAGAGCGTGTATATTTTCTCGCATTGAAATCCCCACCTATTATCATCCTAATCTCTTCTTTATTTTCTTCAATAATTTCTTTAATTTCCTCTGCTTTTTCCTGCATATCACCGTTCACATGAATCCCCACTACCTTCCACTTCTCTCCTCCCATCATTGCCTCTTCTACTATTCCTCCTTCTTTTTGTTCATTCCTGTTTTTCTTATCTTTCCCTGTTATACATTCATTCCTTACTCCCATCGCCATTCCTCCCATTGCTCTGCCCATTTTATTCCTCCTCTTTGCATTTTGCACTTGCCATTTGTAACCTTCCCCTTACTCGTTCCCATCCCTTTTCATCTAGCCACGTCTCCATCATTATGACTACATCCCCTTGTGTCAAATTTCTCATAAACTCCCTATCCTTTCTCTATAATCCTGCTATATTCCAGTAACAAATCTTCCATTCTTTCCTACTTTCGTTTCTCATCTTTTTTCCTTCTTACTATTTCTTATTTTCCTATCTCCCGTTCCTTCCGCTTCTAATTTCCCTGCACCTCATTTCTTACTATCTGTTCCATATCCTTATCCCAATCCCACCATACTCCATCTATCTGAATTCTCCCATACTTAACCCCTGTTCTCTTTCCCTTTTTTTCTTTCCTCTTCCGCTATTTTCCTTAATTTATACAGCATCTTTCTTTCTACCTGTGTCAAATCGTCCTCAATCCTCTCTTAACTACCGTATAATAACTTCTTTTCTTTGTCATCACCTCCCTCTTATGTTCCCATTGCTTCAGTTTCAATAGTATCATTATCTCCCCTCTTCTTACTTCCCTTTCTACATTTCGCATTTCCCCTATCTCTACCTTAGCATCAATCCTTTTTAGTACTTCGTCCACCCCTTCCTTCAGCTCCTTCCCTCTAATCTTATACCCTTTATCACTATGTTTAATTTTCTTTCTTCCCTCTTTTTTCTTTCTATTCTTTGTTCTATTTTTCTCAGCCTTTCCATCTCCTTATTCCCACTCTCGCCCCCACCACAATCCCCGTTCGAGCTTTCAAGTTTCTTCATCCTA
>NC_046662.1:134670704-134672003 GCF_010883055.1 Belonocnema kinseyi
GCCTTGGAGGAGATTATGTTGAGAAATAAAAAAAAAAAAAATTCTTAAAAACGTTGTTTTTCTTGGTCAGGCCGGAAACTTATCAATCCACCCTCGTATAATAAAGATATCATATAAATTATTCATGTTAATATTATAATTATGAAATATTAAATTAATATTAATGAATAGTTGACTAAATTTTAATAGAAATAGTTTAACTTTCAACTAAAGTAATTAGTTTTCTGCAAAAAAAAAAATAAAATTTTGAATAAAATACATAAATTACCAAAAAAAATTTTTTAAATTATTTTCAACAAAATATTAAAATTTTTAAACAAAAAGTTAAATTTTCATCCAAAAAGCTAAATTGTATACTAAAAAAGGCACTTTTAATAAAATACGGGAACTTTGCACAAAAGAAATTTATTTTCCATCAAGACTAATTTTCTATACAAAAATTTAATCTTCAATCTTTCTACCAAGAAAGACTATTATTCAATAAAATACAAAGAATCTCAACTAAAAAGATCACTTTTCAAGGAAACATAGAATAGTTAAATTGGACTTCCGTTTCCGACATGAAAGTGTAAAGTAGTGGGAATTGTTGATGCTGAGTTTTTCTGATATTGTGGTGAAATTTGAGGTGAGTGGATTGTGGAAGTGTGTGGATGTGAGAGATTAATTGAGGGATTGTGAGATTGCAAAGGGGAGGTAGATATTTTGGAGGATTGAGACATATTTGTTTGGAGATTTGTGACAGGGTGGGATGACTGTGTTGACGGATTGATAGTAGCAGGGTTGGGTAACAACAAAGAAAGGCGAGACGGGTACCAGACAGCGACGGGAGATAGAGGCAGGGAAGTATAGAAGGCGGGAAATTTTGAATTTGATTCATGGCTAGCGGAGCGAGTATCTCCGCGGAAGAAACAGAGTTAGAGCAGGAAGTATTCAGTACGCCGAAAGAAGAGATAAAGGAAAGGAAGGCAAGGGTGAAGTGCCAAAAATCTATAGAAAAGGAAAGATTAAGAGCAAAAAGCGTAGGGTCAATAGAAGCATTTATCAAAAGGAAGAGAGGGGAGAGGGAAAGCAGTGGAGAGAAGGAAGATATCGGGGCGAGCGTAAAATATCAGAAAATGTTGAGATCGCCGCCGGAAAAGCAGAGTTTGGTAGGGAAGAGCGATACTAGTGAAAGTGAAGTGTCGATGAAAGAGGAAGGACTAAAGGAAATTCGAGAAGTGATGATAGAGGTAATGGGGATTTATGAAGAAAAGCAGGAGAAAAGGGGAGAGGAATTAAAGAAGGAAATTAGGCGGGAAA
>NC_046662.1:134672103-134701284 GCF_010883055.1 Belonocnema kinseyi
CTATCTAAGGATGGTACTATAGAACGCCACCTCAAGGTAGGCCTAGTGGCGCCATCTCTTGGTCAGGCCGGAAACTTATCAATCCACCCTCGTATACACCTGAAAAACATTACCTCAAAATCGATGCAAAATTCCGAAGCTTTCAGATCAGCAATCATCGTGCAGCAGAAAACCTGAGAAACCCGAAGCTCAAGTCGTGCATTTTCGGCTTACACACGAACTTACAGTGGTAATCATGCACCTTCTGTTTTGCGGCTCTCCAACGGTAGGTATGGTGGGTGTAAATTTCATCCTCAATCTGGCAGCTTTTATTTCTATAATAAAACACTTTATTACTAATTTGCTAATTGTTTAGCAGATGGCAGCACTTCAGATTCGAATCAAGAATCCTGAAAATCCCTGTGTCTCGATTATCTTCCATATCATGAGCCGTGGAAAAGGGGTTCAAAATTTTAACCATTTTTCTTTTACTTTTGTATAGACAAAAATAAGACCAGTAAAAGTTCTACTTGCACTTATTCGATGAAATGAATAGCTTTTGCAAAAAAAACGCGCTCTAATATTAATAATTTTAAAGATAGAATGGTTATAATTTACGAACGAAAAATGCCTTTTAACGAATAGTCGTGTTTCTCGAAAGGAATTTGTTTTATTACGAAACTTTTAACCAAGAAGCGTTCTTTACTCACTAATAAATATATTTGCCTATAAAGTAGATGCTAAATGAAAACAGTGATATAATTTGTAATCGAAACCTATTAGAATCCGCATCTGTAGAGGTAATAAAAAGATCTTAAATAAAAACACATCTAAACTTGTTTCTATATATCCAACGAGGTTAAGATACAATTTAATCATTACGTGCTCAGGCCAGTCCACCAATGCGGAGCCAGTCCATTTTACCTAATGACATGCTATCTCCAAAAAAAAATTTAATTAAAATTGATAATTCTACAGGGAATGCAAATTTCAAAAATAAATATTATGAATGGATTCCAATTCACTTTTGAAACGACTTGAACTTTATCCCAACCACGTAGGATTTATAGAAACAAAGTTACATGTAATTTTAGTGAAGATCTTTTGATTACCTTTACAAGTGCGCATTTGAATTGATTTCGATTACAAATCATATCACAGTTTCTAGAGAGCCTAAACGAAGTAGTATGCAAATTTTTACTCCACTATGTCTAGTTCCTGTGGAGATATGTCAATTTAAAAATACTATTTAAACATTGAGGGATCATTCACAAACTACGTAACGCGTTTTTCTTTTTTCTATATCGCTATATCACTGTTCACTTTGCGGCATTTTTCGTTCTTAAATTAAAACCCCTCTATCACTCCTCTGTGATCGTTCACCGACGTATTTTTTCGAAGAGAGCTAGAAAAGGTTTCAAGATGTAAACAAACACTCTTTTGTGACCAGATACTTGCTAACAAGTAGTTTTTGAAGGGAGATGTGGAAAATGTTTCGAGATATGACAGATCACAAGACGTTAACCAATAGTTTTCAATAATATTTTTAAAGCAATGTTTACTGCCACAGAAAATGCTGGACTACAAAATTAAAATACGGAAGAAAATGTATCTGTATATGTCGTTGTCCACTAGCCGACCCACTCGATTAGACGTCTAACTGGAAAGTCGGCTAACCGACGCTGAATAGACGACTGTATACCTGCACCTGCTGGCGTTCATCTATTGAACGGATGAAGGCAGACAAAAAGCGGGCAGCCGGCTATCCAACTAGAGCGTTTCAGCCCATTAGACGACTATGCATACGGTTCATCATATAATTTAAGGATTTTGAATTTTCATTTGTTTTTCATGGAAATATTCGGGGTGAAAAATAATAAAAAGAGTTCCTATTAGAAATGTTTAGCCATTTGCAATTTAAATTGTGTAGCTATGTGACACGAAGTGTGTTAGTATGAAAATCTGAGATAAAAAATTATCCGATGATTAAAATAAGTAAGGAAATGTAATGTTTAAAAAAAAAGTTTGGTCTTTTATACAAAAAAAAAAAAATTTCAACGAAAAATTTATTTTTAACCAAGGAAGATAATTTTTTAACCAAAATACAGATGAATCCTCTATTAAAATTTTTTCACCCAAAGAGATCAATTTTCAAACCAAAAACAACATTTTTCAACAAAAGTGTTCGTTATTTGTCAACAAACTAGTGGAACTTCCTACTAAAATATTTGAATTTTAAAGAAATGAAAGAATTTTTAACCAAAATAGATAAATTCTCAAGGAAAAATATAATAGTTGATGTTATTTCAAGCAACAAAAATTTCTATTGGAAATGTTAAGCCATTTGCAATTTAAATTATGTACTTATGTGACACTAAGTGTGTTAGGATGGAAATCTTAAGGGCATGTGATACTTAGAAAATTGTCGATTTTACCATTTTTGGGTTCCCCCGGCTTTTTTTCTAGAATAATAAACATTTTGTCTTCAAAATTTTGGAAATTATAGCGAACATGCTAAAGGACGCCCCCACACACTTTTTTTGTAGGTTGATTCAAACAAGTTTTAATTTAGCAAAATGTGATTAAGAGTTGCATAGCGCTCAGGAATTAGTATCGACTTTTTCAGTGTTAGATCCCCCCGGCTATTTCCTAAGATAAGAAACATTTTGTCTTCAAAATCTACGAAATGATAGCGAACATGCTAACGGACGTCCCCGCATTTTTTTTGTTTTTTTTTTTTTCAAAAAGATTTGGATTTTGCTAACAACGTGTGTATACTTCGAGGTTATGTGTTGTATAATTCTATCGAGCGTTATTTCCAAACTACACAATATTTTTGGCCGAAAACTTTGAATTTGCAAATAAACATAGTAACTAATCTCCCGGAACTAACCTTGTTTGCAGGCAATTAAAAAAGTTTATTACATAAATAATTTCCAAATTATCGGAAAGGCAGAGATGAAAAACGACGTAACATCAAAATGCACATGCATAAAATTTGTATTTAGCACAATCAATTTTTTTTGTTATTATCCCTCAAAAAAGAGTCCGGAGACGTCCGTTATGATATTTTATAGCATCTCCGAATTCAGTTTTAAAAATTTTTCATATTTGTGGAAAAAAGCCGGGGCAACTGTACCCGATTGACCACATGACGAATTATCACATACATCTCTCTGTGATATTTCGAAATATTGTAATTTTATTTTTAATTATCTTGGATAAAAAAAATTTTAAAGACACAATAATCTTTTCTACTTTTCCTTATTTTAATAATCGAATAATTTTGTATTTAAGATTTCCATACTAACACACTTCGTGTCATATAAATACATCATTTAAATTGTAAATGGTTTAATATTTCTAATAGGAAATCTTTTTATTATTTTTCACTCAGAATATTACCATGAAAACAAATGAAAATTCAAAATCCTTAAATTATAGGATGAACCGTATGGTTCCTCCTATAATCAACTAGCCGGCCCGGTAATAAGCGTTGAATAGAGAAAAATTAATATTTTCACATTTCAGTGTAAAAGTGAAGATTATTCTGTTATTTTGAATGCGCGATTTTTCTATCTGTCTAAAATGTCATTATAAGAATAGGATATCTCTCCGAAATTGATTTATATCTATTTCCATAGCTTCCGCCGCATAGGTTTCTATTCCCCAAAACTGAACGCGTTTTCAATATATTTCATTCCTTGTAATTGCACCGACAGATACACCTCACAGAGATGTCTTCTATTTTCCAAAAGTGTTCGTATTTTGAGATTATTTAATTCTTTCTAATAAGTTCACAAAATATGTGTAATTAATTGTTTTAATTCCTTCATGTGGAATATAAGTTTTGAAAATGTAATCCTAATCAATTCAAGTCCGCCTCTCTAGAGCTAAAATTATTTTAATTCACAGATTTAAATAGATTTCTTTAATGCATTTTTTAACACGTTTAAATAAATTATTGAAATATAAATATAAATTTGAATATTTTTCGAATTTATGAGTTATAAAAAGATTTGATAATGAAAAATAGGTTAAAATAATACTTTCGTTAGATGTTACTAAGTCGATTGACAGGAATAGGATGGCTACGACATTTACACTACGTAAAATGAACGTACGCGGTTAGAATGACAAATGTTTTCTATTCAAAATGTTACAAATGGGAGAATATTTTAAATAACAACAATTGACACCTTACCGGGTTGAGAAATATGCTTTCAACAAATAAATGTTTTACTTTTGAAGCAAAACCTCCAAAGGAAAATGAATATTAGATCAAAGAGTAATTTCGGGCTTGACTCAGAATTATAGGGCACAATGCACTGCTACAACTTCTACTCAGTGACCCCAACGTTGGCATGTTGAGCTACTGCGTTTGCCCGGCGCAGCGACTATCATTGGTCGCTGTTCGTGCGCTATTTAAACCCGATATAATTAACAATAATTGAAATTTAATATATACTCATTGTAAATTGCACATTAATATCAGAAATTTCGTAAATTGTGATTTATAACCAGAAAACAATAAAAACGCCTATATTTTTTAATTATTTGTTTTTTTTTTTTTTAGTTCCAAAGACTAACTTATATTTCACCAACTAATGTTTTATGAATATATTTCTAACACTTAATATACTATGTATGAATATTTGTATAATTTTATGTACAAATTTCCATTGCAAAAAACAATCATACTAGATAAATACCTGAAAATAACGGTACCAGATGAAAACAGTTCTTCTTTATTCAGAAACGTCACATTATGCCGCTCATAATGAGAAAAAATGAACAAAAATCATCATTGCTGATAACACAAATTGAGTCAGTGTCTACTAATCCCAAAAAAATGTGGCTATTCACACCAAAACTTTGGTATAGATACGACTCATTATATAAACATTTTTTCTTTAAAACCCTTTGTTAATTACATAAGAATTCATCTAATAATATATAATTTATAATAATTGTGTTACGTAACTTCTATAATTGAGCATTATATCCGATTCGAATCGCACGCTAACAGCGACTAATGAGAGTCGCTGCGCCCGGCAAGCGCACTAGCTCAACATGCCAAAGTTGGGATCACTGCTGAGGACCAGTGATCCCAGATTTGAAACGAGGTGCACTCCAATGCTATCACAGGTCTATGTCCGTGTGAATATAGTAGCAGAGATGAAGTTTGAGATAAGCGATCCCATGTATTTAATTTCGAACGATTTTCGCCAGCGTCACCTATTACCTGAGGCTTTTGTGAAATAAAATAAAGCGCCCCCAATTACTCAGGCCAGTTTACGAACTGAAATAGATGATAGACGGTTCTCCTTGTGCGGTCAAACAGGGCGGAATTTTTCCAGTTTGGCAATATCGGTAGAGAAGATCAGAGTGGGTAATTTCGCGTATATTGTCTATATTCTAGTTCGCAAACTGGCTAGGTGAATTTGGGATGCTTTGATTAAAAAGTTTACATAAAAGAATCTGAATGATCTTAAGGACATGTGACAACTGATTCACGTGACCAGATTTCTACCTTACCACCACCTTTCTTATTTCCCAACTTATTTTCACACGAAGCGCCAAATCAAATTAAAAATTTAGGATAATAAATAATAAGCACTAAGAAAGGTGGGTCTGGTCCTAAACTTTCATAATTATGAAAAAGAGCAAAAAAAAAAATTATTTACAAGAAACTTTTTTCTTAATTATACAAATTTAGGACCAGGCCCACCATCCTTAGTGCTTCTTGTTTAGTATCCCAAATTTTCAACTTGATGTGCCGTTTCATGTGAATATAAATTGGGAAATAAAAAACGTAGCGCTAAGGTAGTAATATGGTCACGTGACCCATTCATCACATGGCCTTAAGGGAATTTTAAAAATTATGCACAATTAAACATTTTGAAAAAATTACTGACTTTTTGGTATTCAAAGATTAATTTAAGAGCCTATTACTCAACATTTTAATCATTCTTATAGTACATAACGATAAAAAAATTAAATATGGTGGAAAATAACAAACATTTTTATTACAAATTAATACTTTTTTGGTGTTTAAAGATTACTATATATTTTTTGAATTCATTGTTTTTGTTCGTAGAAAATTTATCTTCTCGGTTGAAAAATCATCTTTTTCATTAAAAATTTAATTCTTTTTGGAAATTTGTTGATTTTTAATTGAAAATTTAACTATTTTAATTATTGTTGAAAATTTATTTTTTCAGTAACAAATTCATGTATTTGTTGACAATTTTAACATTTTTGTTTTGAAGTTTGTTGTCATTTTTTGTGTAACAAATGTAAGTTGTTTTTGAAAAATATTTGGTAAATTTTCGGAAATATATATATTTTTTTTAATGTACCTGAAGTTCCGAACGTTCAAATGAACGAAATTTTTTACTGATAATTATGTAAACTATAAAAAGGAATAAAATGTTTGTTCATTTATATTGGAATTCATTTATGATTGAAACAGAATTATAATGCATATTTTAAAATGCAATTGGAACAATATTGATGGATAAAATAAAAATGGGGGAAAATATTTCGTTCATTTGAACGTTCAGAACTTCAGCTACATTTTTTTTAATCACTCAGAATCTTCCAAAATTTCTAAATGTCTGAAACGGAAGCGAATTTTTCTTAAAATTTAAAAAAATTTAAAAACTTGTCTTAAATATTCCGATTTTTTTCTTTTTTTTTCGCGGAATTTATAGAAATGTTTTTAAAAAAATTTTATCAAGAAATTAATATAAAAAAAATTCTATCAAATTTTCGTATTAATCTTATGAATACTGTTTCATTCTCTTAAAACCTTTCAAAGTTTAAACAAAGTTTCTAAGCATGTAATTCAAAATCTTTTAAAACCGATTTTTTCTAATAATTTGTTTAAATTTTTTTTTTAGTGTAGTGAAATTGGAAAAATTTATTAAAGTTCAATGCAGTCAAAAGGCTAATTATAACTTTCGTGTTACAAAAGGTATGAATGTTGATTTAGAACACAAATGGGACATCACGTAAGTTAATTTTTCTTTTAGAAAAAACCTGGAAGACTTGCAGGGTCATTGCATTTTTTAAATGTTTTGGAAAACGTGCAAAAATCATGTAATCTTGCAAATAATGACAGTTTTTTTTTTAATTGAAAGATACTTTTTTACAGAATATTTAAGTATTTCTTAAAAATTCGTCGTTTTATAAATATTTTATAAATATTAGGAAATCTTTTAAACTTCTAAAATATTTTTAATCACTTCAACGACCAAATTTTTCTTACAATTTTTACGTCCCAAAAAATTTAAAAATTGCTGAAGATATTATGGATTCCTTCTCAGCATTTTTAGAAATCTTTTAAAATTTTCTCTAACAATTTATTTAAAAACCAAGAAATCCTTTCAAATTTTTTGTATGAATATGATTTTAGTGGATGTTTTCAGTTTGTTATTTGCTGAGATGCCGACAAATATTGAGCGAAATATAGATTTTATAATATTTCGAAAGAAAAAGATTTTTAAGAATTTTGAAATATTTTAATATTATAAGAAGGTTTTCTTAAGTTTCCTAAAAAAATGTAACATTTTTCTTATTCTTAAAGTTCCTTTGAAGAGAATACTTAAAGAGATAATTTCGAGAGCATATTCTACAACTCTTTCAAAACATTTCAAGAAATTGCTAAAAAAGATTCTGGAAAATTTTAATGTTCAGAAGATTTTTAAAAGATAAAAGAAAATTTAGATTTCTGAAGATTTTGAAATAAAGTTTTGGATTCTATTTCAGAATTTGGAAAGGATTTAAGAAATTAAATAATTTTGGCCCAAAATTTTGGGGAAAGTTGTAATTTATGTTTTATTTAAAAAACAATTTTTTTAAAGAAAATTTTAAAATATGTTGAAACTTTTTAAAACATTTAAAAACCGCGTTGGCTCAGGAACCCGGTAAACAAAAGTATCAACACTCAGAAATTTTAGAAAAAGTAAATATGATTTATCGCGTATATGCTTGGACTGGTGTCATTTTTAGATGACGGTTGCTGACAGTGGAACCATTCGGTGGTTGTTTAATCTTTTTCTTTAATTTTTCATATACAATATGGCCTAAACTCATATAAATTGATGCAATATTTAAGTTGATGTAATATGATGCAAAAATGGAAAATTTGTTTAATTCGTTGTCTTTTGGTATATAATAAAGCTTGTATGGAGATTCCTTTCTTTATTAAAAATTCAAATATTTGGTTAAAAATTAATTTTTTCATTTACAATTTTTTATTGAAAATTGAAGTATTCAATAAGTGAAATTTTGTAGTTCAAACTTTAACTATTCTATTTATTATTTATTGGTTTAAAATTAATCTTCATAGTTGAGAATTCTTTTTTTATAAAATATTCATTCTACAACGCCCAAATTTGTCTTAAAATTTTCACGTCTTAAAAATAAAAAAATGTCCGAAGATGTTTTGGATTTTCTCCCAGAATTTTTATAAATCGTTTTCAATTTTCTCTAACAATTTATTTGTGAAAACAAAAAATCCTTTTAAATTTTCATATGAATCTGAAGAATATTCTTTCATTACCTTTCAAAATTGTCAAAAAGATTTTAAATTTGTTCGAAAACCTGACTGATTACATTCTGCATGAATATGATTTTTGTGGATGTTTTCCGTTTGTTATTTTCTGTGAGGCCTATAAATGTTGAGCGAAGTATAGATTTTTTGAGATTTCGAAAGAAAAATCTTCTTAAGAATTTTGAAATATTTGAAAAGGTTAAAAAAAGTTTTCTTAAATTTTCTTAGAAAATGTACCATTTTTTATTTTTAGAGTTAATTTAAAAAGAATATTTTTAAATATTTCAAGGCTTTTTAAGAAAATTATAAAATTTATCAACAAATAATTTTGAGCGAATATTCTACAACTTTTTAAAACATTTAAAAAAATTGTAAAAAAAATTTGGAAAATTTTAAGGTAGTTTTTATAATTTTGCACGATTAAAGAATACATAAGAAAAATTAGAATTAATTAAAAACATAATTTTGAAACTTTAACAAATAATTTTAATATTGAGAAGACTTTTAAGAGATAAAAGAAAATTTAAATTTTTGAATATTTTGAAATAAAATTTTACATTCTTTTCAAAATTTGTAAAGGTTTTCAGAAATAAAGAATTTTTGGGTTAAGATTCCGGGGATAGTTTTTATTTTTTTATAATTTGAAAACAATAATTTTTAAAGAAAATTAAAAAATAATTTGAAAATACTTAAAACATATAAAAAATACTTCGACTCAAGAATCAGTTAAAACAAAAGTATCAACACTTAGAAATTTCCGAGAAAAATAAATACTATATACCACCCAGTTCACGGTCGTGAGACGTTGCTGACAGTAAGACCATGCAATGGTTGTTTAATCTCTTTTTTTAATTTTTATCAGCCCCATACATCGCCCCCACTTTTATGTTTTCTTACGATCCGGAGGGGAATTGTCGGTTAAACTAATCCAACAGATGGTACGACAAAAAGTAGGTCTGTCTTTTTCATTGAATTGCATTAAGAAAAAGCAAAAATAATTTAAAACTTAATGTTTTTTGCATATAAACAAAAAAAATAGATGAAGAAATAAGTCTAACTATTACTAATTATTGAAAAAAAGAAAAAGTCATGAAAATTTGTAGCTTAATATGAATAAAATTTAATTTTGAGATACATTTTGAAAGCAATTCGAACTTTATATTTTTGTGATTTATTTTGCTCATATTATTCATTTTATTATTAGTTAAAGTTAAAAAAAATTATTTTTTGTTCAAATTAATAATGTAGCTAATGAAAAAATTAATAATATTAAAGACCTCAATGCCAAAAATATTTAAAACATATACATGATCAGAAGAATTAATCAAAAATATATGACGTATATTGTATATTGAGGGAACCATTTGGTAAAAAGTTAATGAAAAGACTAATAAATGAAAAATTCAATTTAATATCATTTAATATAATGTATATATTTATTTAAATTCAACCGAATGTCATATATACATTTATACAGTGCAATCATAAATTTGTTGCTTAATCTTGAAAGCTTTTTTCTCTCTGCATTAAACCACTAATAATTTAATTAAAACATTTTTATTCAAAGGAGATTTTGAATTAAATAGTTAATTATATTATTGCAAACCTCATTTCTAAAATAAACAGATTATAAACTATTAAACTCTATAAACAAATGTACCGTACTCATGACGGACAGTATGATGAAATTCACTTTTTTCGTTCAGCTCGACGCTCCGAACTTTTGTCTTCTCTATTTGTTTATTAATAATTTTTCTACTTAAAGCATGAAAAAACTAAAATTTTGTGCATAACAATTTTTGACGCTTTGATAACTGATCAAGAAAACTTTATATTGTCTAAAATTAATGTTTAGAGACTCATAAAATAGAAATAATTTGTATATCATTCCATTTATTTTTTGGAAACAAATTTGGTGAACAAATTAACAAATAGTCTTATTATCGGTGAAATTTTTTGGTGCTAAAAGTGCTTCACATTAATTAAGTGCCAGGAAGACTTCAGGTATTCCCTGAAACAATAAATATTCAATAATATTTGATAAAATATAACAATTTTAATTTTTGTAAATACATTAGATAAAGAAATTCAAAATTTTGGTCCTTTCGCATAGAAATTTTTTTTCCACTGAAAATATTTTAAGCTGTTGGGCCAATAACTGCTAGTCACAAAAATATGTGAGAAGTTAACAATAACCATTGTTATGAATAATTCTCGTGACAAAATATTCAAATTTAAAGGTTTATCAAAATTTTTATTTTCTTTAATCGCTACAATGGCTACGGATATTCCTAAAAAATGTATCTTTGATCATATTTAGTCGAATATAACAACTTACATGTTTATTGTTTATGAACGATTTACATCAAAAACGTCCCAATGTTGGCAGTTTCACTTGGAAAAAGTTGGGTTTTCAATCGCAATAGATTGGGAATAAATCATAATACTGCATGCTAAGATTCACTCAATACAAAATATTTTGACAATAACCCACCGACTTGGCCATCAAAGGAAATTTAAATTTGATAAAACCTTAAGTTTAAATATTTTGTCACAAGAATTGTTAATAACAGTGGTTATTGTTAACTCTTCTAATATTTTTGTGACTAGCAGTCATTCGTCCAATAACTTAAAACATTTCCAGTGAAAAAAAAATTTCTATGCGAAAGGGCAAACATTTTAAGTTTGCTTACAAAAATTTAAATTGTTATATTTTCTCAAATATTATTAAATATTGATTATTTTAAGGAATACCTGAAGACGTTCTGGCCATTGAAAGAAATTATAATTTGAAAAATCTCAAATTCTAATATTTTGACACAAAAATTGTTTATCAAAGTGGTTATTATAAACTTTTAAGTTATTTTTGTTATTAAATGTCATTTCTACATTAATGGGAAGCACTTTTAGCAAAAAAAAATTTTTCACCCATAATAAGACTTTTTTCATACTTTGGACTGGAAAAATTATTAATAAAAAATAGAGGAGACAAAATTTCGGAGAGTCAAGATCTATAGAATTTAATGATCTTTAATTTAAAACAAAAAAAATCAAAATCGCAAGAAAATTGAATGCTCTGGACATTTTTGAATGAAAAAAGTGCATTTTCTCCAACTGTGCGTCATGAGCACAGTACGTGTGTTTATAGATTTTAACAGCTTATAGTCTGTTTATTTTAGAAATGAGGTTTGAAATAATATAATTAACTATTTAATTTAAAATCTCCTTTAAATTTAAATTTTAAAATAAAATTATTAAGGGTCGAATGCAGCGAGAAAAAAGCTTTCAAGATTAAGAAACACATAAATTATTGAACTGTAAAAATGTATATGTAATGTTTGGTTTAATTTAAATAAATATATACATTATATTAAATCCATTATCTCATTTATCATTCTTGTCATTGACTTTTTCCTAAATGATTCCCTCAAACATTTTAATTACAATTACTACTACTTTTTAAAAATATTTCCTTCAAAACTTGAAATTTCTAAGATTTTAAAGGAACAAAAATTCTTTACTTTGCAACTTAAGTTGTAGTATTACATATTCTAATTATTATTATATTTATATTGAACATAAATAATATATTTTTCATTAATTATTCTGATCATGTATATGTTTTATATATTTTTCTCATTGATGTCTTAAATATTATTAATTTTTTCATTAGCTACATTAATAAATTCAACAATTAATAATTTTGTTTAACTTTAACAAATAATAAAATCAACAATATGAGCAAAATAAATCACAAAAATATAAAGTTCGAACTGCATTCAAAATGTATCTGAAAATTAAGTTTTATTCGTATTAAGCTACATATTTTCATTACGTTTTCTTTTTGGAAATAATAAGTAATAGTTACACTTATTTTTTCATATATTGTTTTTTGTTTATTTGCAAACAGCATCAAGTTTTTAATTATTTTTGCTTTTTCTTAATGCAATTCAATGAAAAAGACAGACCTACTTTTTGTGGTGCCATCTGTTGGCTTAGTTTGACCGACATTTCCCCTCCGGATCGTAAGAAAACTAATCTCTGCTACTACTATACATATACACGGTCGTGGTAGGGGGCTGATTTTTATATACAATATTTCCTAAATTCATATAATTTGATATAATTTTTTATATATTTCAGACAATTTAAAATTATTAAATTAGAATAGTCCGCAAAGTGTGATTTTGTTTTGAATTCGCCCAATTTGTTGAAATGATATTGGTAGGGCGAAAGGGAATCTTTGATTCTTGCAGATTCTTAGGGCCTCCAGTTCGCAGAACCGGTGGAGAGTTTCCGAGAAATGTATTTCCCCGCCAAATAAATGCCATATAAATAGATGAGTAGCTCTTTAAAACTGCTTTCTTGAAAACTTATTACATAATCTAATTAAATAGTATTTAGTTGAACTTTAATTAAATAAATTGATTAAAATAAATTAAATTAAAAAATATGTCATTTTCTTTTAACTTTTAATACTTTTACATTTCCTAATTTAGCATATGTACTAATAACTGAGTTATTAGATTCAGTCTTTAAAAATAGGAAAAAAAAACCTTTTAAAAAATCTGGGCTATTAATTTCAGCTTCAGTTTAGAGTTAAAAAATGATGTTTTTTTTTGCAATGACAGTCATTTTTATTGAAAAATACAAATTTGGAATAACAATTTGCTTGTTAAAAAGGTAAAACCACATTCCAAGTTTTGACAAGAAGGAATCACCGCTTATATGTTTCTTTTTAAAGTTATATAAATATAATTTTCGTAAGATTCCGGAGATATTTCAAAAACATTTTTGAAGAATACACATATGCCGAAAAAAATGCAGAAAATTTTTACGCATTTTTTTTATTTTGCAGGACACACAATATATAAGGAAAAATTAGAGTCAGCTTAAAAGATATTAATGACTTTCAGAAGATTTAAAGAAATAATTTTTCGAAAAATTATTCATGTTCTTAAATATTGTTGATCTCTTCAGAAATTCCGAAATTCCTAAATAATTTTTGTAATAAAAAATTACATTTTTACAATGACCTTCAAAACTTAGAGATTTCTAGAAACTTCCAGAGGAATCTTACCAAAAAAACTTCATCCTTCCAAAATTCTTAAATAGCTTCTGACATTTTTTCGAAATACTCAACATTTTATAAAATTGTTAAAAATTGTTTTGAAAATGTATAGAAAATTTTAAATTGTCTAAAAAATTTCAAATTTTAAATTACTTTAAAACCTTTATAAAACCTCTACACCTTCGAAATATCTTTTCAAATCATTCAGTTTTCCTAAAAAATCTTCTAGATTTTCTTTCGTGTGTTTTAAAATCAAAACACAATTATTTAAAAGATTAAGATATTCTTACTTGAACAGTATTTTTTTGAGTGAGTCGCAAAATTCTTAGAAATTGAAAAAATCAACTGCAAGAATAAAAAACGAACATATATATCTTATTTTTTTTATATCTAATTTTGTCTATTAAATCATTAATATCCAGGGGCGAACTTCGCCTATTACCCCTATTAATAACAGTTAATATACATAAATATATTAAATTGTATGCATATTTTACAACAAATCTCAAATTAAATTAATGCAAACAATCAAAAATTCCTTGGAACATTTTTAAATACTCTCAAATATTGCAATTCCTTCAAAATATTTTGACACACCTTAAACTTTTTTCAAAGATTTTTAAAGTACTTTTGAATTTTTTTAAATAACCGTTCTAAAATTTTTTTATTTCTTTAAAATTCCTTTAAATTATAAAAATAAATGAAAGATTCCTTTAGAACTTTTAAAACATCCTCAAATATTTAAAATCCTTTAAAATCTTTTGAAATCTCTTGAAATTTTGTAAAGCTTCAGATTGAAATTTAAAAAAAGAAAAAAGTTCCAAAACGTTAAATATTGACATGTTTGTATATTAGAGTTTTGAAAATGGGATCAGTAAAACTTCAAAGCTTTTGAAATGTAATTTTCAAACATTTTCAACTATTCAATAAGAATAACTTTCAACTCGATGAGATTGAAGTCTAAAATTTTGAATTGTAAACTTGAAAGTTTATTTATAAAAAATGAATAATCATGAATTATATATATATATTTTAAACATACTTTTAAATTTTGAACGCTCTCAATTTATTTATGATTAATAATTTGTTGTAAATAAACTTCTAAGTTTACAATTCAAATTTTGAAGACTTGAATTCCATCAAGTGGAATATTACTTATATTTCATAGTTGAAAATAAGATTTCAAATATTTTTAATTTGTATTGATTCCATTTTCAAAACTATAATCTACAAAATTACAATATTTAACGCTTTGAAATTTTTCTAAATTTCAATCTGAACCTTTTAAAAATTTCAAGAGATTTCAAAAGATTTTTAAGGACTTCAAATATTTGAGGTTGTTTTAAAAGATGTCAAGGAATTTTTAATTTATTTTTATATTTTTAAGGAGTTTCAAATAATTTAAAACAATTTTAGCAGAGTTATTTAAATAAATTTCGAAGTATGGTAGAAATCTTTAATGGGTGTCAAGGTGTTTCAAAAGATTTTGAAGGTTTCGAAATACTTGAGAGTATTTTAAAAGGTTTCAAGGAATTCTCAATTGATTACAGTAATTTAATATGAGATTTTAAAGGATTTGAAATATTTCATGGTATTTTTTAAATTTCAAGGAATTTTCAAAAGCTTTAAAAAAATTTAAAAAGATTTCAACAGATTGTCAACATTTCAGGATGTTTTAAAACATGTCAAGGAATTTTCATCTTATTTTTATAATTTTAAGGAATTTCAAAGAATTTTAAAGAAGTACTTTAAAAATCTTAAGAAAAAAGTCAAGGTAGGTCAAAATATTTTGAAGGTATTGCAATATTTGAGAGTATTTCAAAATTTTGCAAGGAATCTTCAATTGATTACGGTAATTTAATATGAGATTTTGAAAGATTTATTGTATTTTCGCATATTTTAGCAGATTCCAAGGAATTCTCAATTGATTTCAATAATGTAGTATCAGATTGTAAAAGATTTGAAACATCTTAGGGTTTTTTTTTAAATTTTCAAGAGATTTCAAAAGATTTTGAAGGATTTTAAATATTTGAGGATGATTAAAAAGATGTCAATGAATTTTCAATTGATTTTTATAATTTAAAGGAATTTCAAAGAATTTTAACAATTATAGCAGGGTTGTTAAAAAAAACTCCAAAGTACCTTATAAATATTGACAAGATGTCAAGGTGTTTCAAAATATTTGGAAAGTCTCGAAATACTTGACAGTATTTTAAAAGGTTCCAAGGAAGTCTCAATTGACTACATTAATTTAATATGAGATTTCAAAGGATTTGATATATCTTAGGTTATTTTAATAGATTCCAAGGAATTTTCCATTGATTTTAATAACTTAGTATGAGATTTTAAAGGATTTAAAATATTTTAGGGTATTTTTAAAATTGCAAGGACTTTTCAAGAGCATTGCAAAATTTCAAGAAATTTCAAAGGATTTTTAATATTTTAGGATGTTTTAAAACATTCCAAACATTTTCAATTTATTCCAATAATTTAAAACAATACCAAAGAATTTTAATTATTTTCAACTTTTCAGGTTGAAAGTGGAACTGCTTTGTTAAAAACGTATTTTTTTTGGTCGATGATGTATCAATTTAGTTGAAAAAAATTTTTTTCTGAAAATTTTAGTGTCTTTTTGTTTAAAAATTAATTTTTTTTAACTGCAAGAAAATAATTCTTTTTTGTCGAAAAATTATATGATTAAACATTAATTTTTGTATAGAAAATTAGATTTGGTGGAAATTAAATTTCTTTTGTGCAAAGTTCATGTATTTTATTAAAAATTCCGTTTTATTTAGTATGCAATTCAGCCTTTGGATACAAATTTAAATTTTTGTTTAAAAATTCAGCTATTTTGTTGAAAACAGTTTCAACCATTTCTTTTTTAATTTATGTATTTTATTCAAAATCGTTTTTTTTTGCAGAAAACTAATTGTTTTAGTTGAAAGTTGAACTATTTCTATTAAAAAATAGTAAAATAGTCATTAATATTAATATAATATTTTATAAATATAATTATAACATCAATAATATTTATATAAGTGTAATAATATCCATATTATATACACCTGAAAAACGTAAACTCAAAATCGACTAATGCATGAAATTAAGAATAACGTGAAACATCAAAATCGACAATGGGGATCGAGATATAAATAGAAGACCACCGAAGCATGGACATAGGAAACATGGGACTAGGCATGCCATCCTAACTTGGCGAGCGTGGTTGACTTCACGGGAGGGTGGGGAATTCCATGAGTGGGGAGAGCCGCTATCCTACGATGTGCCATTTGATTATGCGCACGAGCATTTATGCCGACAAAACTGCCAATGAAAATATAAACATGTGGGCGCTGCTATGTTCGTCGCGGGACATCAAAAGGTGGCGGACCTCCCCCCTCATTGCATCACCCCTGCAATGACATGCCTAGTCACTTGTTTCCTATGTCCATGCACCGAAGTCTTTCGAAACTTTCAGATCGGCAACAAAGATATCTTTGTGGTCACCATGGACATAGGAAACAAGGGACTAGGCATGCCATTGCGAGGGTGATGCAATGAGGGGGGAGGTCCGCCACCTTTTGATGTCCCGCGACAAACATGGCAGCGCCCACATGTTTATATTTTCATGCACAGTTTGTCGGCAAAAACGCTCGTGCGCATAATCAAATGACACATATTAAGATGGCGGCTCTCCCCACTCATGGAATTCTCCCCCCTCCCGTTGATTCAACCCCGCTCGCCGAGCTAGGATGGCATGTCTAGTCCCTTGTTTCCTATGTCCATGGTTGGTAACTAATTCAGCAGAAATTTAATTGGTAAAGCATTTCAGAAATTACTAACTTTCGTTATTTACCGACGCGCAACTTGCGCCTTCAAAGTAACTCTTAGGTAATCCGCCAAGAGGGCGCAGTTATCAGCGCATGTTTCTCAGATTCTCTTATATATATATGTATATATATATATATATACCACACACACACGCGCACAAACGATATTATTATTATTATTATTATTATTAAGCCATTTCCCTTTCGGGGTAGGCGTGACTCACTCGGCAGGGGAAAGGAGTAGTGTGTGGAAGGGATAGAGATTTTTCAGATTGATCAAACATTAGTAATTATAATATTATAATCTTGTTATATTATAATAGCCTTATTTATATCTTGATCCGCATTTGAAAGAAATTAAAGAAATTGGCGATTTTGGAATTCATCTCTTTTGGATAAAAACTCAATTATTTGGTTGAAAAAATAATTATTTTGGTTGAAAATGTAACTATTTTGTAAAAAAGTCCTCTTTTCTATCAAAAGTGCAACTACTTTGTTGAAATTTATTTATTCTTTATTCGAAGGTACATCTCTTTCGTTGAAAATACATTTTCGAAACTGAAAATTAAAAAAATGTTACTGTTTGTCTGAAAGTTTAACTCTTTGATTGAAAACTCATATTTTTCGCTTTAAAAATTCAACTTTTTGTAGATAATTTATCTTTTCGGCTTTAAAATTAAATAATTTCGTTGAAAGTTCATGTATTTTGTTTAAAATTTGTCTTTTTTTGTAGATCATTAATTTAATCGTATATATTAGTTAAGTTGAAAAATCGTTTTTTTTTAAGAACATTAATCTTGTTGGTCGTAAATTCACCTTTTCCCTTGAAAATTTAACAATTTTGTTGAAATACGTTCTTTTTTCTTGTTCAATTCAATTTTTTATCACAGTTCTTGTTAGGAAATTAGTAGTCTTGCACGCGCCTATTTATCTTTTTATGAAAATGAATAAACCAAAAGCCTATCTTTTCTATGATATACATATTTAATTAATGTTACAAAATATCAGTATAAAATAATAGAAGGCAGCCAGGGATGAGTTCTGTACCTGAAACTGTAATTAATCTTTTATAATAGGATTTTAACAAATTTTATATTTTTTGGTAGAAAATTAAATTGAACTATTTTATTCCAAATGAGCTTTTTTTATTGAAAATTAATTTAACCTAATATTGATGAATAGCATTTATTACAATTTTGGAACTCACGTTGATGATAATCATATTCTTTAAATAATGAACTTTGCATTTTTAAACCGCAATTCTTATAAATCAATTTAGAAAAATTTTTGCACGCGCATTATAATAATGCATTTTCTTATAGGTAGAAAAACACACGTAATACCTGTAAGCTTGTTGCCACTTGGTAAACTCTTCCCAGAAAATCTTGGTCAAATCACCCTTTAAAATTTTTCTTTAAAATTGAACTAATAATTATTATATTTCAAATTACATTGAAATTAATGGAATTATTTATTAAAAATAACACTTTAAACCAATAAATACTTGAAAACTTATCATGTGGATTGAAGGTGTTGTGAGAAATGTGGTTTATGGAAGTAGATGGAAGGGAAAGGTGTTATAACTGTTTTACAGAAAAATATCCTTTTGACTTAAAAGTGGAAGGATTGGGACGCATTTTTTGATTTCCTAACTGACAATTCTTTATTTGTTGAACATTCGTTTTTCTAGATGAAAATTTCATAGTTTTTGTGGAAAACTCATCTGTTTGGTTAAAAAATGTACTATTTTTTTTCGGAAATAAATGAATGTTATGTGCGAAAAAGTAACTTTTCTACTTTTTGTTTAAATTCGAATCTCTCACGGAAAATTAATCTTTATGATTAAAATTTCGTATCCTTATTTTTACAATGCATCTCTTGGCAGCATCTGCATTCGTTGAAATATCAAATATTACATTTTCTATCGAAAATCCATATTTGCAGGTTAAAAATTGAACTACTTTCTTGAAAATTTACATACTTGTTCGAAAATTCAACTGATTAAAAATTTAAATAGTTTGTTGAAATTCTTTTTTTTAATATGTTCACCACTACGTTAATGCGAATTCCTTTTTTTTAAATGCAACTCTGTTTTGTTAAAGATCCACCTTTTTCGATTGGAAATTTGGCCATTCAGTTTAAAATTTATATTTGTAGGTTAGAAATTTAAGTATTTTGTTAAAAGTTAAACTATTCTGTTGTACTTGCAAATCTTCCATTAAAAAGTTAAAATTTTAACAAAACCGTTTACATCCAAACACCTAACATTTTAACAAAATAGTTAAACTTTTAAATAAGTAGATACATTTTCAACCAAAAACTAAAAAAAAATGATTATTTTAAAACAAGAACAGCTGAATTGAACCAAAAACTGCATTTCAAGAAAAATTTTTAAATTTCTAACCAGAGATCAATTTTTAACTAAAATAATGAATCTTCAACCAAAAAAATTAATTTTTAAAAGGTCGTTTAATCTTAAAACAATTAAATAAATGTTCAACAAAAAAGATTAATTTTCAACCAAAGAAAGATAGAATTAAGAACAAAAGAATTAAATTTTCAACTAAAATGATAAATCTTGACCACAAAAATATCCATTTTTACTCAATTAGTTTATCATTTAACCAAGTAGTTGAATGCAAACAAAAAAGGCAAATTTTAAACAAAATAATTGAGTCCTCAACAAAGGAGCTTAAACAAAAGATAATTCACAACTACCAAATTACAGTTGTAGATATTTTAATTTTAAAAAGTCTGTGCACAACTTTGGGCGATATACAAAGACCGAGCTCGAAGCGCGAAATGCATATATTATCGAGCGCGAAGCTCTAGAACGAACAAAGAAAAAAGAAAAATGTCTACAAAATTGTTGATTTTTCAACCCAAAAAGGTAAGTTTTCAAACAAATAGTTGAATTTTCAACCAAAAGGGATACATTTTTATTGTGTTCATGTTCAGTAAGAAACTCAAGTTTCTATCCAAAGAGATAGATTTTTAACCAAGAAACAATTTTCAGTCAAGACTTAAAAAAAATCAAACTAAATTGTTGAATATTTTCAACAACAAATTTCAAAAAACTGTTCCCTTATAGTTTAAAAATCAAGTAATTGGTTGAAAATTCGTCTTTTTTGTAAAACATTAATCTTATTCGTTAAAAATTAATCTTTTGAACAAAGAATTTATTTTACAACGAAAAAAAAGTTCTCTTAAAATTTAATCTAAAAACAACATAATTCCTTTCCTGATCGATTCAGCGACTCGAAGTGCAGAACTTATCTAATGTTAAATGGATTCGATCTCCTTTGGAATAATGTTCATAACACTGTTTTTTTTTTTTTTGAAAATGAATGTTTTTAACAGTCAATTCACCTGTGACTTTTTTAGTAGAAAATTAATCTTCTTCTTTGAAAATTCGTCTTGCTGATTGAGGATTCAACCATTTTTCAAACAATTCTTATTTTTTCAAAAGTAATTTATTGAAGTAAAAATTTAACTTTCCAGTTTTGGTTAAAAATTTATTGATATTTTTAATTGCAATCTGTTTTGGTAGAGAACTTGGAAATTTTATTTTAATTACACTTCTTTGAATTGAAAATTATTTTTTCAATAAAAAACTGAACCATTCCATTTTTTCGTTGAATATTAAGTTAATAATTGAAGCTTCATCTGTTTCAGTTTAAAACGAACATTTTTCATTGAAAATTCAATTATTTTTCAAATTTCTATATATTTAAAAAAAATTAATTTCGATAATGGTAAAATCTGCTTATATTACTTTTGGTTGAAAAATGATATTTTTTAGATAAAAATCACATATTTGTTTGAAAGCTTCTAGATTTTGTAGAAAATTCGTAATTTTTGATAGAAAAGTAATATTCTTGGTTGAAATTAATATTTCTCATTAAATTCAGTTATTTTAAAAAAAAATCCTATTCAGATTATCAAAAACCAATTTCTTTGAAAGAAATTTCGATTCTACTATTTTTGTTGAAGATTAATATTTTAAATTGAAGATTGACCTTTTGTACTTAATAATTCAATTTTTTTAATATTTCTATTTTGGTAGAAAATTAATCCTTTTGGAATAAAATCGATCTTTTTTCGTTAGAAATTGAACTATTTGGAAACAAATTTATCTGTTTTCATAGATTATTTGGAAATTCAGAATTTTGTTGAAAATTCGTCATTCTTGGTAGAAAAATAAACTTCCTAATTGAAATTTCATCTTTTTTCGAGGATTCTATTATTTTGTTAAAAATTCCTTGTTTTGCGAAATATTAATTTATTTAAGAGAAAATTCGATTACACCATTTTTAATAGAAAAATGATATTTAAAAAAAAATGGATCTTTTTTTGTTGAAAATTAAACTTTTTTAAGCCGTCTTTTTCAAGTAGAAAATTAATCTTCGCAGTTGGAAATTCATCTTTTTCATTGAGGGTTCATTTTTTTTTAATTCCTTCATAGTTAGTTAAAAATAAATTTATGTAAGATAAAATTGGATTATACCATTTATAGTCCAGTCAACGGGGAACAAATATCACTAAAAAAAAATTCGTAAAAGTAGCATTTTTTTCACAGATACGTTGGCAATGGCTTTATAAAGATATTGTAAAAAGTCCCCAAACATACGTGTACGGCAAAGTTCCGAAATTCTGAAAAGTGTTCAACAATAACATGTTTTTTAAAATTACTCGAGAACTGTTGATTTTAGGTCGAATATGGTAATGTGTAAAAATGTTCATAATTTTATAGTTCACAAAAAAGGTTCTATCTATTGTGGACTTATTATCAACGGCTGCACTATGAAATTGGATTAACTGCACAATTCTTTTATTTCTGAACAAATAAAATCTCAAGTATCCTGGAAAAAACGTCGGAAATATAGCAGGCGATTTGTACTGGAGCAAATGCAGGTTCCTGTTAACAAAAAAAACGGCTAAGTCATTTGCATGACAAACTATCAGTATAAAATGAGCTCAACTTCAGTGTACAATTTGATATGTTTAAGGGGATGCTTTTGAGATGAAACTTCTTGTAAGTGTTCCTCCATTTTCATACAATACATTTTCCAATTTGTAGGTCAGAATAATAATATTTAGGGCCTCTTTTAAAGCTTTAAACAAGTAAATTTCAAAATTTAAGCTATGATATCGGAAGCAGCGGTGATGATGAGTCCTAATGGCAGCAATGGGAGCGGGGGCGAGAACGGTGACCTCTTTCGATGATATTGAACACTTCGAAATTTTTTTGCTCAATTTTCCCGACAAGAGACTTGGCCTTCGGTTGGCCGTGACGTCACTGTAATGCAGGTTCTCAATGAGGAAAATTTCAAAAATAAATATAAAATTATAAAATAAAATTAATGCAACGCACATTAAACAATATTTTTATTTTATGAAAAATATATTCTGCATGATAATTTGAATAAGAGTAATTACAAACATATCCTTAAGAACCTATAAAAAACCATAATTACAAAAATGAATTTTTTATTTTCAAACGCAGTGAATAAGACAATTAACAATAAATATAACATAATTTTGAAATTTCTATAACTCGGATTAATTTTTACTTTATTATGACTAAAAATTGCAACTGTTTAGTTTCAAATTAATCTGTTTTTGTTAAGGATTGAAATTATTTGGTTGAAAATCCTTTTTATTTCGCTGAATTCAACTATTTTTTGTATAAAATTAAAATCCTTTTTGGTTAAAATATCAAATATCACGTTTCACGAATAAGTATTCCTTTCGTTCAAGTAAAAAGTCGAAAATTGAAAAAGAGCTACATTTATGCAATGAGTGATCACGATTTAAATATTTCATGAAAATTTGTCATTTAAAAAACGACTGTCATTGTAGCATAGCGACGACATTTCACTATTGCCACGCACTATCAACATTTTCATGAAATACAAATAAAAGGATTTGATCAATTCATCAGCTAAAGAAGTCAATTTCTGCGAGGCTGTCTAAATATTATTGTTTCGTACAATTGACAAATTTGGAACAAAATACCGAAATCCTGTCAAATTTTTCGCAAAAAACTAATATTTTTTGAAAGCATGACGTTTATTTTAAACATCCTTTAACACAACAATAAAAAAAGCTTAAAATTTAATGAATTTTCAAATAAAATGATGAATTTTCAACTAGGACGGTTGAATTTAAAACCAAACCAATGAATTTTTAAACAATAAGAATAATATTGAAACAAAAAGATTACTGTTCTATCAAAAAATACAGTTGCATAACAAAAAAAAAGAATTTTTAATCAAATAGTTGAATTCTTTATTCAAGAAAAAAATTTCCAACCCAAAAGTTGAATTTCAAATTTAAAATAACAAGAACTTCCAACAGGAAAGGAAATAGTAACCACTTCTAGTTAAAAATAAAATAATTGTCAACCGAACTGATCAATTTACGAAGAAAGTTATGAATCTTTAACCGGTAGAGTTGAATTTTCAACAACAAAAAACTAATTTTTACTTAAAAAAATATAATAAATCATCAACCAAAACTGAAATAATTCAGTTTTAGGTTAAAAATAAATGTTCAAGCAAAAAAGACGATTTTTCAACTACAAAATATAATTTTTAAACCAAACACTGATTCAACTTTGAGTTCAAAAATGAATGTTTAGCCAGAGAGATGAATTTGTAACTAAAATATGGAATATTCAACTGGAATAAGAGTTATATTTTTTTGGTTAGAAAAATCATTATTTTCAACCTTTTCAATCAAAGAAGTAACAAATTTACAACAAATTAGATAAACTTTCAGCCTAAAAAATTCCATTTCATCCAAAGAAAAAACGAGTTTTTAACAAAACATCTCATTTTTCAACGAGAGGTGAATTAACAAAAGAGTTGCACTTTTAACCAAGTAATGTTATTTCCTACTAAAAGATGTATTTTTAACTAAAATGATAATTACTGAAGTGGAAAGGAAAAATTTTTAAAAAAGGATATTAACTTTCAAAGAAAATGATAATGTAAAATGTAAAAACAAATAAATTTTGTGACAAAATACGTGAATTTTCAACGAAACAGATGGATTTTCAATTAAAATGGACAGATTCTCAGAGAAATTGTGGAATTTTTAATTAGAAAAGATCTATTCCCAACCAAAAATGTACTAGTTACATTTTCAATTGAAAAAAAATTAATTTAAAAAAAACTGACGAATTTTCAAATGGAATTGGTCAATTTTATACCTACCAAAAATATAAATTTTTAATAATGAAGATTAATTTTCTACGAAAAAGAGAATTTTTCACAAAGTACATCAATTTTCAAACAAATGGATTCTTTTTTTAATAAAAAATATAAATTTTCAACCAAGTAGTTACTTTTTATTTAACAAATATAAATTTTCAACTAAAAATATACTAGTTGAATTTTCCGTTCAAAATATAATTGCTATTAAGAGAAGAAAGGCTTTCAGTAAAATATTTTAATTTTTTACTGAAATTTTAGTACATTTAGAAGCAAATTACCAGTTGTTTTAATTAAATTCCCGGTGATTTCTTCTTTTTTTTTCAGGTCGATAAAATACACAAAAAACATGAATTTTGAACAAAAGATATAAATCCAAAACAAATAAATTTCTGAGAAAATAGTTGCATTTTCAACAAAGGGCATTTTTTTTACTCATAAACACTAATTTTTAACCGAAATACAAACATTTATAAGGAAAAAGTTGATATTTCAACAAAAACATGAATTTTCTGACAAAAAGGACGGATTTTCAACAAATTACATAAATTTCCAACCAAATGTATAATTATCAACCAAAAAGATCAATTGTGTACCAGGAAGATAAATTCTGTACAAAGTACATTTATTCTTAACCACAAAGTTGATTTCATGCACCAAAAAATCGATTTTTATCCAAACATTAAGTTGAAATGTATTGTGTGTTCAACGAAAGAGATGAATATATAACGAGATAGTCGAGATTTCAGCAGGGTCATGGACTTTCAAAGAATTAAAAAAAAATCAACCCGTAATTGAACATTTCCAAGGGGAAACTTTATTGTTAAATAGATCTTTGAACCATGTACCAAAGCGTTGAATTTGGTAGCTAATAAACGAAAAATCTTCGACAAAAAAGTGGGCTCTTTATACGTAAAACATTATTATTATATAACAAATACAATTTGCAAGCTAATGATAAAATTCTGAAAAAATAAAAATTTAAAAATAAGAATTTAAAAATAAGTTTTTAACAATAAAAAGGTTAATTTAAAACTAAAGAGTTTATATGCTTTTAAATAATATATGATTTAAGAAATGTGGGACTGAATGAATTATGTTCAATTTTATGGATGTATCGGATCTTCATATCAGCCGACAATTTTGCCAAATACTCAATATTTATTTTATAAAAACACAAATTTGAAAACCTCCAGTAACAGATACATACTATGGGGATGTACGGGCACTTTCATTATCACCCAATGGTCGGCAAGAAATTAGTTTTTGACCAACTGAAAAGGAACTTACAACAAAATACTTGAATTCTCAATCAAAAATATGAATTTTCAAGGGAGAAGTTTTATATTTCTAACGAAAAACACAAATTTCCAACAAAATACGGGAATTTTCAAACAAATCATTCCATTTTTTAACTAAAAAAGATCAAGTTTCAATAAAAAATATCAAATTTTAAACAAAAATATAATAATTCAGTTTTTAGTTTTTAGTTTATAAAAGTTAATATTCAATAAAAAAAAAATAAATTTTCTACACGTTATTTACAATTTTAACCAAAACAGACGAATTCGACACCAAATAGTACAAGTTTTAACAAAAAGATGAATTTTCAATCACAAAGATGAATTTTCTATTTTAAAAAATCTTTTTTAACAAATAATAGAATTTTCATCTAAATTAATTTTTAATCCAACAACAATATTATAAAAAGTATTTAAAATAAAATAGAATTCACTTAAAATCAGGCAGGTTCTACACATTATTTAGCGGAATCTCTCAGCGATTAAAATTGTTTTATAGTAAATTATGTAAGACATTTTTTTCCGATCTAAGACAAACAAAAATCGAATTTGGACGTCTATGTTAAGAATAATAAAAAACAGATTAATTTTTCACACATGAAATAAGTTTTAACTAAAAAGATGTGTTCCACCAAAAGTGGGATAGATAAATTTTCAGTTAGATCATTTAATTTTTAACAAAACCACAAAAACGGAATGTGCAACTTAATAGTTTTGGTCTTTATCACAAAGATGAATTTTCAAACAAGAAGACTAATGTCTTACCAAAATAAAGAATTTTCGTCGAAATATGTGCATTTTTAAACAAATGGTTGAATTTTCAACTACCAAAGTAATATTTCAACTAAAAGTAATTTTAACCAAAAGTAGTATAAGTAGATTTTACCATTATAGAAATTAATTTAAAAAAATAGAAATTTGAAGAAAATACTTGAATTTTCAAAAAAAAGGTTCGTTTTAAGCCAAAATAGATGAAGCTTCAATTATTAACTTAATATTCAACGAAAAATGGGATAGTTCAGTTTTTAGTTCAAAAAATAATTTTCAGCTTAAAGAAGGGTAATTTAAAAAAATAGATGAGTTCTCTACCAAAACAGATTCTGATTAAAAATATAATAAATTTTTAACCAAAAATGGAAAGTTAAATTTTCACTTCAATAAATCAATTTTGAAAAAAAGCATTGTCCGAAAAATGGTTGAATCCTAAATCAGCAAGATGAATGTTCAAACAAAAAGATTAATTTTCTACTAAAAAAAGACGAAAATTTAACAAAATCTCTAAATGCTTCAACAATTAATAAGATTTTTAACTAAAATAGATCACACTTTAATTAAAAAAATTAATTTTCTACCAAAAATGTCATAGTTGAATTTCCGAAAAAATAAGAATTTTCAAAAAAATAGTAGATTTTTTAAACAAAGAGATGACATTTTAACTAAAATTATGAATTTTTCTACTAGAAAGACGAATTTAAAAAAATAAGGAATTGTCAGTTACGAAATAAAGAAATTTGTCCCAATTCTTAAACATTTGACTATTTTTCTGTTAAACAGTTATAACACCTTTACCCTCTATCTACCACCATAAACCACATTTTTCACAACACCTTCATTCAACATGATAAGTTTTAAAGTATTTATTTGTTGAAAGTGTTATTTTTAATACAAAATTTTATTAATTTCCATGTAATTTGAAATATAATAATTATTAGTTTAATTTTAAAGAAAATATTTATGTTTTTCATAAACTTTAATGTGAGAAGTTCAGGGGAAAGTGGGAGACTTAACTAAGCCCGATATTCGACAATTGGCAGAAATTTGGTTTTAATCATTTAATTTTTTCCAACTTTGTAAGGATTTATCTACACTTGTAATCGAAATTCGTACAGTAATCATATATCGCATTATTCCTTACAAAGTAGTTTAATGATTTTGTATAAGACGGAATAATGAAACAGTCATTACTAAAATTTGTGTGACACTGAACGCATGAACTAATAATATTGGGGAGACTTGACCAAGATTTTCAGGGGAGAGTTTACAGAGTGGCAACAAGCTGATTACAAGTGTTTTTCTACCTATAGGGTCATTGATTATTATAATGCGCGTTCAAAAATTTTTCTAAATTGATTTAGAAAAATTGTGGTTTAAAAATGCAAAGTTCATTATTTAAAGAATATGATTATCATCAACGTGAGTTCCAAAATTGTAATAAATGCTATTCATCAATATTAGGTTAAATTAATTTTCAATAAAAAAAGCTCATTTGGAATAAAATAGTTCAATTTAATTTTCTACCAAAAACTATAAAATTTGTTAAAATCCTATTATAAAAGATTAATTACAGTTTCAGGTACAGAACTCATCCCTTGGTGTCTTCTATTATTTTATACTAATACCAGAGATGAGTTGGGACATTGCTCATGTAATGGAATAAAAGACTCTGTCAAAATCCGACTGCTAAAAGCGCCCTCTTGGTTTGTGGGTCAATTCCTCGGAGTTACTTCGCAGTTTTCGGCATTTTTCAGACGTTCCGCGTCGGTAATTGCTTAAGTTAGAGAATTTTAAAAATGAGTTACCACCGCAGTTACAATTACACGAGTTACCATAAATGTAAATGATGTACTGCATATTTATTTACCACAAGAAATATTAAGTGTTTATTATATAATTATTCTAATGATTCACAATTATTAGCGATTAGTTATATAATGAAAACTAATTATTTATTTTTAAAATAAAAAATTTAAATATTATATCGTTACACAGCTATTTATATGCTATAAATCATAAATTATGACTTATAATTTTAATACATCACTGGAAAAAGTTTTATGTTCACCTATTTTTTAATGACTGATAAGTTTTATTTATGTTAATTATGACAGAGCTAAACGTTTTTCTCTTTAAAATGTTGAATGCTATCAAAATTCAAAATTCTGTATAAAATCAAGCAGAGGATAAATCCAATTTGTCCAGTTTATAAAGAATTTTGAGATTTCTTTAGAAACAAAAAAATAGTATATTTTCAATTATAATACCTTAAAATTTTCTCTAAAACGCTAAAATTAAGTAACTATTATAACATATGTTTATCAGTTACAGATTGTATTCATTAATATACAGTTTGTACGAGGGTAGTTCAATAAGTCCTTAGAATGACCAACAGATGGCGCGCGAATCGCTCCAAATCATCTGTTTTCAGTCAGCACCACTCCCGACTAGA
>NC_046662.1:134701384-134701766 GCF_010883055.1 Belonocnema kinseyi
GAGGGAGCATGCGATTTTACTCCCTGCCTTCCTCGACCTATGTTTTCAGGTTTCTGGAAAGGTGAAAACTTAATACCTGTTTCTCCAAGTCTAGTCTCAAGATCAGCAATAGCTTTTTCACTTATCCATTCAAAGATCTGAACTAAGAATGTCTTTCGATTATCAGTTCTTACGAAACTTTGTAAATTTATAATAATTATTGATCATTTAAACAACTTTCATTAACATATTGAGAGGTGAGGTATTTTTCATATAATAAACACAATTTGCTTACGAAGTTAACTATGATTGTCTTTGCGATGGCTCTTTCCTAAGGCATTTGTTAAATCTACAAGAATGGTTAATTATTTAAAGAACTTTCATAACAAATTCAGAATTTGGC
>NC_046662.1:134701776-134702030 GCF_010883055.1 Belonocnema kinseyi
ACACATAGGACTAGTTTTTTTTACAAATTTAATTAAGAACGTCTTTCCGATTAATTATGATAATCGCATTTTCAAGATTTATTATTTAAATTACTTTCTTGAGCAAATTAAGAGTTTGGTCATTTTTTAAAGAATAGGTCTAATTTGTTTACGGAATCAACAAAGAATATATTTTCAATCACATTTTCCTACCACACCTTGCAAATTTACAATAATGATTTATTATACAAATAAATTTCATAAACAAATTCAGA
>NC_046662.1:134702040-134702933 GCF_010883055.1 Belonocnema kinseyi
TTTTTAGATTTTGAACCATTTGAACATTTTAAACAAATTAATTTTTATAAGAAAATGTATGCTCTATATATCTAATCAGAATCAAAAAAGAAATTAAAACTCTATATATGGTAAAAAATTTCATTTTCATTAGTTTCAGTAAGTATCTATTTTTATTAATTTAGTTAAATATTTTGCTTCATCAAGATTTTCTGTAGTATATTTTCACTTGCAATACTTTTCTCCATATATTTTACTGCGATTAATCAGTCGAACATATAACCAGTATTATTATCACTTATTGTAATATGGTTTTTACATTCTCATCAGAGAAGGTATTAGATTTGTGTAAAATTTGACTCCCCCAGTTTTTGTCAAATGTCCACGTTTTGAGACACCCTGAATCCGAAAAACAGGTTTTTACGAATGTGTCTTATCTGTTTGTATGTCTGTATTTCTGTATGTCTGTCTGTTTGTCTGTCTATGAACACGATAACTTTTGAAAAAAGTAATCTATTAGATTGCCCTTTGGTACACTCGTTTAGTGTCCTAAACTAAAGGTCAAGTTCGTTAGCCAGACATTTTGGATGAAAATTCAAAAAGTGGGCACTTTTTGAATATTTTTGAGATCACTTTTTTAAAAATTCAAAAATTCTTTGTATGGTTATTCATAGTGTTAAAAAAATTTAACAATTTATCCCCATGACTTTTTTCAAAAAATCAAAAATGACTAGAGTTATAGCATTTTCAAAATAAAGAAAAAAAAACTAAAATGAACAATTTAGGCCAAACAACGCATGATAAGAAAAAAAATCTAGAGCAGAAAAACATTGCTTTTTGAAAGCCCTACAACATTATGATAACAATTTTTTCAATTTGGTCAAAAAGTTGAAAATTCCAAATTTGATCATACA
>NC_046662.1:134702943-134703119 GCF_010883055.1 Belonocnema kinseyi
GAAACCACATTTTTTCAAGATTTAAAAATTCTATGTACGGTTGTTCATCGTACTCAGAAACTCAAACAATTTATCCCCATGACTTTTTTCATTATTTGCCTTTCGTGGTGTAGGCGTGACTCACTGAGAGTGGAAGCGAGTAATGTGAGGAAAGGGGTGTAGATCTTTAAAAGTTA
>NC_046662.1:134703129-134703288 GCF_010883055.1 Belonocnema kinseyi
AGAATAATTCTCGATTTTTACATTCTCGTCAGAGAAGGTATTAGATTTATGTAAAATTGGTTCCGCCCGTTTTTGTCAAATGTCCACGTTTTTAGACCCCCTGAATCCGAAAAACAAATTTTTACGATTGTGTTTGACGCCTAATTAACAATTAAGTTT
>NC_046662.1:134703298-134703543 GCF_010883055.1 Belonocnema kinseyi
TGTCAAATATAATTTAAAATACTGTTGCGTACACGTCTCGCTTGAATAAAAACAATTTTGTATGCCAGATCTTGAATTTTTCTTAATTTCATTATGCATATTAATATTACATTTATCTAAACCTTGAAGTAAAAAACGTGATGAATGAAATTCTGTAGAAAATTCAGATCAAATTCAGATAGAAGAATTTCATTTTACCTTCATCGCGAAATACCTTAAAAATGCATTTTTTACGTTTCATTAAT
>NC_046662.1:134703643-134705435 GCF_010883055.1 Belonocnema kinseyi
TTCTGTAGAAAATTCAGATCAAATTCAGATAGAAGAATTTCATTTTACCTTCATCGCGAAATACCTTAAAAATGCATTTTTTACGTTTCATTAATATTTAAAGAATATGAAAAGTACATTGTTGGATGAATTCACATTTTAATGAGAATAATAACTGGCAAATTCTAAACAGTTTTATGCTGATTAAAAAATGTCCATTCATTTATATTGAACTTATCGGAAAGTTATTCCTTTGAAAAGAACAACTTCTGTAAATCATAACAAACGTGTTAAGAAAATTCGATAAGAACAGCAATAAATATTGAAGTTCACCCCCATCATGGAATACTCATCTCCAGTAATCTACCCAGACTCATAGAGACCTAGGACCTAGAGACTTCCCGCCTATATTTCTACTTTTTACAACCTCAGGTCTGAGGGATCGTCCATAAATTACGTAACACGTTTTTCTTTTGTTTGAAAAAAGACAAGCATGAAATTGATGTGAAGTTGAGAAAGACACAACGACATAAACAAAAGAAAAAAGCGTTACGTAATATATGGACGATCCCTGACTGTTTCAAAGGATAGTTTCCCGAACAATGAATGGGCTAGCTGCATTACAGATAAGAGTCCCAAATATTTTCTACGCCACAGGCGTAAACTTGTCAAATCTTACAAGGGGTCGTCCCACCGTGCTCCAGATGCGCTAGCGACTGTTTACTTGCAAAATACCGATGTGTTTTACGCCATTGGCATATTACAAATTTAGAATGGTTAATATTTCTTAATGAAGCTTTACATTCTTGATGTAATAATTACCATATGATTTTATTAAAAATGGTTAAAGATCTAGCACCTCAAATTATGTCAATTGAAAAATGTGCACTAACTTATTTAAGTCCAATTGATTTTGACTTAAAATGACACTATTAAAAGCTGACATTATTAAAAGAACGGTTAAATGCCATAGAAATCGGAACAATTTCACAGGTTTCGCAAAGACTTAGCATAGATTTAAAATATTTTATAAAGTCTTCTATTATTCGACAATTAAGATTTCAAAGATTTCTGGTCGATTTAAAAGACTGCAGAAGGACTTAAATTATTTTAAAGAGATTTCATGAAGGTTTTATTAATTTAACAAATATCACCGAATATTTCAAAAGTATTTCAAATAATTTGCAAAGAGTTTTAAACAATTCACAAAAATTTCAATGATTTCTCAAAATTTTCAAAGATTTCGCCGAGATTTCAGATAGATTTGAAAGATTTCAGATACCTTTCAAATATTTCTCCATGATTTCTAGAGAATTTACTAGTATTTCATAAAGAATTAAATGATTTCCCAAAGAGTTCAGATATTTCAGAAAGATTTCAGATAGATTTCAAAGATTGAACCAAAGATTTCAATGATTGCCTAATGATTTTGCAAAGATTTTTAGAGAATTCACTAAGATTTTAGAAAGATTTCACAACATTTTTAATGATTTCCCAATGACTTTAAAGATTTCACAAAGCTTACCAATATTTCGCAAAGATTTAAAATAGATTTCAAAGATTGAACAAATAATTCCAATGACGTCCTAATGATTTTACAAAGATTTCAAACATTTCGGAAAGATTTAGGATATGTTTAGAAGATTTCGCAGATATCATACCTTAAATTTCGTTTTAAAACACTATAAATTTGTAAAAGTATATATGTATTTTAGCTACGAGGGTAGTTCAATAAGTCCTTAGAATGAAGTATAAAAACAATTTTTTTTGGGTAATTTTTTTTTTATTTTTCAACATAATCTCCTTGGAGCTC
>NC_046662.1:134705535-134737094 GCF_010883055.1 Belonocnema kinseyi
GATTTAGGATATGTTTAGAAGATTTCACAGATATTTCCATTATTTTACAAAGGCTTCTATTATTTCACAAAGTTTTCAGAATTCTCAAAGATTTTAAACATTGTGAATAGATTTAAAAAAGTTATTTCGCGCAAATTTCACGAAGAATTTACAAAGGTTGCAATAATATCTCAAAGATCTTATGAAGACTTTACAAAAATTTCAAATATTTCGCAAAGGTTTCGGATAAATATAAAAGAATTCGGAAAGGCTTCTATTATTCCACATAGATTCCAGATAGATTTTAAAGATTAAACAAAGCAAGAAAGAACTGAAAGGTTTCTATATCCTACGATCGGATGAGTTTAAGCATTTTATTTACAAGTAGGCAAATCAAGAATTTGGCCATCCCTGGTCGATTTCTATGGGAGGCATTGGGGGTATCCATTTCATCGCGGTGTATCTGCTCGTCTTACCCTCTCCACTCGATTTCTCCTCATGTTTCTGACTGAGCACTCCCCCTTGTAACTTATGATCAATCCCCGCGCCCAAGTTAGGTAGCATGTGGCTAGTCCCCTACTATTCCTATGTCCATCAGAGGCCGTGGAGCCTTGCCAAGGGGACACAGGGGCCAATGCCGGGCGATTTTCATTTCATCGCGGTGTACCTGCTCGTCTTACCCTCTCCCTTCAACTTCTCACGTCCCGGACTGAGCGAGATTGCTATGCCGGGCTTTACCAGCGGGGGAGGGGAGGCCCCTTTGTCCTAATGAGGCATAAAATGCCATGCATAAAAATGTTATAGTTTTGCAATCAGCAAATTCAAAATATCACATTCGGAATCTGTGTTTTTATGCGATTCCAACGATATGTAACTTGCAATTAAAATATTGAAATTAGATTAAGTTATGGCAGATATTAGTTTGTTTTGACCCTGACTAGATAGCATTATAGAGTTTTCTGCAGAATAGTTGAAAATGCATCAGTTTATTTGGTTGAAAATTCGCCTGTTGATAATTTAATAAAATATAGGGATTTTCACCCAACTGCCTAGAAGAATATTATGCTTGAAACCAAGTGTTAGAATTTTTAAACCAGAAAGACGAATCCTTAACAAAACAGTACACAATATAAGTTATTTATTATACACATACAGATTTAGACATACACATTAATTTTATAATATTTAAAATGATGGTCGATTCTTGGACAATCGAACAGAACTAGGGGGTATAAAAAAAGGATTTTGAAAAATAAGGGCCACACTAGTGTACTGAGGACAAGGGCAATTTATTAAAAGGAAATTAAACTTTACTTTGCAGGGAATAGAATTAAAATGAATATACTTATTATAGTATATTATAACATTGAAAATATAAGTATTTGGTTTCAAGTATAATATTCTTCTAGGCAGTTGGGCAATTCTTCTATATTCTTCAATAATATTCTTCTAGCGCAGTTCTAGGCAATTCGAAATTGTCATCTACCAGTTTAAGAAAGACACATTTTTCGCATAAATGGAGCGTTTCCGCTCTATATTTACAAATGTCAAAGGCGATAAGCAGGCCTCCTTTCGCTCTTCCCCTCGTAGCTGTTCTTGTCACTGGAGTGTATATGACATTGAATTTCCTGGATCCTTTTTGTGTATTGATGAATGGTGTTGTCATAAGCCAAGTTTCACAGACACAAATGATATTACTATTTCCCACTTCACTTAGGAGATCTGGAAAATTTACGAAGCCTCTAGCATTCCAAAAAAAGATGCAAGGATTTTTTGGTCTTGTGATAAGCTATGATTTTATTTCTTGGTTGTCTTTTTCCATTGGTGTTGGGTTTGAAATTTGTAGAAATTGTCTAATTGGAGCTCCAAACTGTTGATTTTTTGGAGTTTTAACCTTTTTTTCCAATAAATTTGTAGAGCCTTGCGGCCTACCTCTTTTTCGGCTAGTTGTAGAATTTCTGGAGTTTGTGGAATCATCACTGTCTGCATTGTAAATACTATCATTTTCGCATTCCTCTAGGTTACCGGGACTGAGGTAGCTTTTGACTGCTTCGATATCATAAGGGTTATCATCTATTTTTATTTTGTTCCCTTTAATAATTGCTGCTTTTCCTCGTTATTCCAGTGGTTTTTAAATTGCAGAAGGGTATTGTATTGCTTTTGCCTCTCAATTCTCTGTGTTTTTGTGAGATCGTTCGAGAACGTTATACTCATATCTCTTAGGTTTTTCGCATTTTGGAAAATGGCATTTTTGCATTCTTTATTCCCAAAGGAAACCAGCATTGGCCTTGAACCTTCTTGAATTCCTAATCTTATGGCTTTCATAATATTTATCTCAGGAATGTTCACATTGGCATTGGTGAATATCTGTTTGATCGTAGAGAGTAAATCAGTATTTTCCGAGGCAGTGTCCTTCACATTATATAACACAATATTTTTGGCTCTTTCTTTATTTAAGAGGAAATCGATTTTCCTTTCAAAATTTTGCACTTTCTTCTCTAAAAAGATATTTTTCTCTTCAAGTCCCCGGCACTTATTTTTTTACACAGACAAGTCATTCGAAATCTTATCAGTCACTTTTCTCAATTCCTTATAATCTTCACACGCTGAGTTTAATTTGTTCTTTGAATCCTTAACATCCTCCTGAATACTTTGAAGGAGTTTCATAATGTCTTCATTAGTTGTCATTTTTAATGTTATTAATTTTACATTGAAAATTAAATCAAACGGCACTATGTGACCATTCATACAATTATTTAGATTTATCAATTCACAGAGCAAACCTCAAAATTTAATTTTTTGCTTGGAAATTTAAATATTTTGTTGAAGCTTTGATTTTTTGAGGTTGATAATTATTTTTCAAGTGAAAATTAATCTATTCAATTTTTCGTTGAAACATTATAATTTTAGTTGAAAATTAATTTCTTTCGTTGAAAATTTCATATTTTGTCTGAAAATTTAACTAGTCCATTTTTGATCGAATACTAATTTTTTTTAGTTTAAAATGCGTTTCTATAGATGAAAATTGTACAATTTTGTTGACACTTTTTTTTCTTGAAAAATGTTCTTTTTAGTTATAAATTTTTCTTTTTTGTTGGCGATTTATTCTTCTTCAAAAATTCATTTGTTTTAGAAAGAAATTAATTTCTTTTGTTGAAAATTCGCATTTATTTGGGTTTAAAAATTAATTTTTTCAACTGCAAACTTCGGTATAAGCTACAATGTTTAAGTTAAAAAATGTATTTTTAAAAAGAATTTCTTAAGTTGAAAATTGAACTATTTTGTCGAAAATTTGTTTTTATTTGTTAAAAATCCATTGTGTACTAAAAATATGACTAAGGCATGCAGCTCTAAATTTGAAATATTTTACACCCAGAAGGGTGTCTTGTCTCCTATATCTATTTACATAAAGTCAATTATTTGAGGAGTAAATATGAGGAGCAGCTAGATCGTCATTCTTGAGGTCGGGAGAGCTCGGGTTCCTGCTCGTGCATTTTCGGCTTTACACGAGGCTGGACTTGGCAGCATTTAACAGAGCCGACTCACCGACATGCTGCGTTTGAATGTGTGGTTCCCAGATGGGAGAGTGGTGGGGACCGAAAGATCCCACGTTCTGGAGACACTGGATTCTTCCAGTATTTCACGACACCTTCCACTGCATTCTCTTTATGGCCTGAGTGTGCCAAATTCCCGACCGGTGACATAAGTAAGATGACTTGTTTCCCTTTGATCATTGATTGATGAGAGATGCACACCCTTCTGCTTCTATGACCTTGTACTGAATGGCCTTTCCATGGCCTTGTACTGAATGTGGAATCAATCGACCTATTTTTAAACCTATTTTGCTCGTTCGCGTTACCGAGATTTAAATTTATCGAATTCATACTCAGAACACTTCATGGGGGTCCCAATAAACTACCTTTAGACATGGTTTATTGTTTGCGATTTCTAAAATTGGATTTTTACTACAATTAATGGTCCGAAATAGTCCCTAATAATAATCATCACATGATTAAAAAAATTGAGAACATTAGTATTTTGATCAATATTACTAAAATATATTCAAATATGATAAATAATGCCTTTTTTATATTTTTTAAGGCTCAATAATATAGAAAAATACTATGGAGACCTAAATTTAAAATAAGCCCAAGAACATTAAAAAGTGTTAATTATTTCTAAATTTATTCCAATTTTTTGAAAACGTCGAAGTTATTTGTAATTTCAACAGCAGCACATAATAAAACCTCATTAATGATAACAGATATCTCTACAAATATTATAGAGTAAAAAAAGACAATATAATAAATTTGAGTTACAAAGAGTTATTATGGACCGAGAAAAAAATGTTAAAATCGGGAATTTTTTCTAATGATAAAAGTGGGGACTTTTAATTTGTTTAGTTGAAAATACTTTGTTTTGACTCCGTTTGAAAAAAAATTATTAAAAAAAAGGAAAGTTAACAATATGTACCTTGATCAGAGCTGAAAAATATAGTCTCTGTTCATTGCTGGACATTGTGGCTCCTCTTGAGATGGTTATCCAATGCTAAAATTGTTTTGAAAACTGTGTCGCACAGTGGGCCTACGGTCCTGCAGGAAGTCTCATGTACAGTTTGCTTGCGCATGTGCAATGTTATCTCATTGCTGTATACAAGGTGCATTCAAAGAGTAAGGTGATTTTTCAATTTTCGCGGGCTATGTACATTCAAGTTAAAATTTTTTTGTTTTGTTGTGTTGGTACACTCGTCACGATCATATGTTCACAGTTTTGACTATATAGCTCGTGTTGTTTTTCTGGCAGAGGCGTAAAAGGTTAGAAGGGTTTGGTGTGCTCGGCGATTCTCTTCTTTCGAAAAAAATGGAGCTAAGAGTTTGCATTAAATTTTGTGTGAAAAATGGAATCCAGTGCTCTAAAACTCTTGAAATGTTGACAGTTGCATACAGTGAGTCTACTCTGAGTAAGAAAAATGTATATAAGTGGTACAAACTGTTCCAAGAAGGCCGAGAGGATGTCGAAGACGAACCTCGCCATAGACGTCTCAGCACGTCAACAACAGATGAAAAGTTCAAGCAGTGGAAGAAATGGTGTTAAAAAATCGCCGAATTACCATCAGAGAAGTTGCTGAAGTTGTTGGCATATCGGTTGGCTCATGTCATCCTATCTTTTCGGACGTTTTGGGCATGAGACGTGTGTCAGAGAAATTTGTTCAGGAGATGTTGAATGAAGTCAATAATGATCCTAATTTTCTCAAAAGGGTTATAACTGGGGATGAATCGTGGGTATATAGTTATGACGTCGAAACTAAAGCCCAATCGTCTCAGTGGAAGCATCCTGAGTCTCCAAGACCGAAAAAAGCACGTCAAGTTCGGTCAAATGTGAAGGTTTTTCTCACTGTCTTCTTTGATTACCGTGGCGTAGTGCATCAGGAATTCTTACCACAAGGTCGTACGGTCAATAAGGAGTATTACCTTCAAGTTATGCGCCGTTTGCGAGAGGCGATACGCAAAAAACGTTTGGAACTTTGGAAAAACAATTCGTGGCTTTTGCATCAAGATAATGCACCTGCTCATTTATCGTTGCTATTCGCCTCATTAGGCCCTTAGTGACTTTTTTCTTTTCCCAAAACTGAAGAGACCCATGAAAGGACACCGATTTTCAACGATTGAGGAGATAAAAACTGCATCGCTGAAAGAACTCAAGGCTATACCACAAAATGATTATCAGAAGTGCTTCGGTGATTGGAAAAAGCGTTGGCACAAGTGTATTATATCTAAGGGGGATTACTTTGAAACGGCAACATATATATTGAGGAATAAATGAATATTTTTTGAGAAACCATAAAGTCACCTTATTTTTTGAACACACCTCGTATATTACCGAAATCTCCGCATAATACGGCTGTGATATCTTCCTTATCTTCTTCATGAATCACCTCATCGTGGACCTCTCTCATGTGACTGTAAAGGCTCTTTGTGTCCGGAAACTTCTCGTCGGACCTACAGAATTGAAATTAGAGATAAAGGAATTGTTTCTTGTAAACATCTCATTTTAAAAATGTAAAGATCACAGTCTGTATTTTTCTAAAATAGATCTATCTGAATATACAATCTATATACAATAATTTTGGAAAATAGTGTACTGTAGAGGGCAAAGAACAAAAAAAGCGGAAATAAAGGATGTATTATGAATCTAAGAGCATTGATATAAAGGTTACACAATTAGGTTTAATTCCAGACTTTTCACTTAAATTGCAGTTTTATCAATTATATTTTTAAAAATTAAAAATTTTACTAAACATATTTTACAGTGTACCTAGGCACGGATTTCATACATATAATTGCGAAAGCTAGTGGAAGAATTATGCAGCTGCATGCATATTTTACTCAGCAAACACTATTTTCACACATCACATAACCGGCAAGAAGACAAGAAGTCAGAAAAATTCAGAATATGAATTTCCATTGATACGTGAATTTGCCTCCGTCGAAAATTCCACCAAGGAGTAGAAAAAACAAGCAAAATCTATTGTTTTTAATCGACTTAGAAAATTTTAATGAAAGCGTATTGAGAGGAATTGAAAAATAAAGGAATTCAAAAGAAAAAATGGATAGACTGAGAATAATGTCACTTTAAAGACTAAAAACCTAGTCCTTTTAATCGATCAATTACAAATATAAAATAATGATGTTAATAGAAATGATTTATAGTATTTTCAAAGAATATTTTTAGAAGTCTGTTTAAGGATGAATTAATTTTTTCACATCACACAACATTATTAAATCAATTCATTATTATTTATTCTACTATTAAATCTATAATTTGTTTAAAAAATATAAAATATTATCATTAAAATGACTCCACCGTTTTGGGAGACAAAAAATTGAAATTTCCGAACTTATAGTCTAAAAAAACGAATAGGAACTATGCATGTGCACATATTTTATGGACAGATTAAAAAATTAAAATAATCGAAAATAATGCATGTAAGTATGGAATTAAAAATAACGTTGACAAAAAAATTTTAATTTTCAAACTTACGTTGCACACGGAGGAACAGAAACTATGTAAGTGCACATATTTTGGGAACATATTAAAGAGAATTAAATAAGTCGAAAAACAGCATGTAAGTATGGAATTAAAAATAATATTCGCTTGCATGGAATATAACACAAGTGGCAATCGTTAAGAATATAAAAAATAATTGGTTTCAAAGATAAACCTATTCTTTCGCTGGGCACTTTTCCCGGTGGAAAATTAGCACATTCAAAAAAAATTTTTAAATGCCCAATCTTTCGTTTAAATCTGAAAATATTAATTTTTCTCTATTCTCTTCATAGCGGGTAATTGTTCGAATAATTATTACTTACTCTTTTGATAAATTTCACTGCTCTCTTGGTCATCAGTTTGATAGATCCTGAAGAGCAATTCTATTATGACCTATTTAATCGAATGAGAATATTGATCTCTGGTATGTTTTTGTTCAATAACCTGTATTTGTCGTGAATAACATTAATTTAAGGGCATTTGATACTTAGAAAATTATCGATTTTACCAGTTTTAGGTTCCCCCGGCTTTTTTCGTAGATTAATAAATATTTTGTCTTCAAAATCTGGGGAATGATAGCGAACATGCTAATGGACAACCCTGCACACTTTTTTTGTGGGTTTCTTCCGAAAATTTTGATTTCTCTAAAAACGTGTGTGTATACTTCGAGGTTATGTGTGTTACAATCCTCTTGAGCGTTACTTCCAAACTACACAATATGTTTAGCCAAAAACTTTGGACTTACAAATAAACATAGTAACTAATGTCCCGGAACTAACCTTGTTTGTAGGCAATAAAAAACGTTTATGTCATAAATAATTTTCAAATTATCGTTATGAGAAAACTGAAAAACGAACCTAACCTCAAAATACAGTTTTTTAAATTTTCATTTTCGTGGAAAAAAGCCGGGGGAACTTTACCCGATTGACCACACGACGAAGTATCACATGCCATTAATATTTAAAGATTAAAATACAATTAATACCAAAGAACACTACTTACGAGTACAATAAACATAATTTCAAATCTGTTTTCTTTGAAACTATTGCAACTATTGCAGCATGGATCTCCCTGATGTGTCTTTGTAGGGTATACTTCCTTGCAAAAGTTTTTTCACAACATTTGCACTCAAATTTTATTTTTACGGAATTCCCATTATTTTCTTCTGAATCCATTTTTAATGGAAATTAAACATACGCAAACATAGAAAATGAGCAAATGGAGCAGACAACAAATTTCGAGCTGAACCATCAAAAATATGTCTTGAATTTTTAAATGCCCGCTACATGTCATGGCGGGACCGCCCATTTTGGTTCCTGAACAGTTCGCGGGAAACAATGCGATAAGCATGACGTGTAGTTCAATTAAATTAAGTTTAGAATATAGGAAAAATGGTCTGCTGCAGTGCTCCGTTTTGTAAAAATAGAAGCGAGGATGGATTTAAACTTTACCGTTTTCCACTAGGATGAAGAGAAAAACTGTCAATGTGGATAATAAATTGTAGACGTGATAAATGGAAACCGAATTCAAATTCAAGATTATGCGAAGTAATTAATTATATTTATGACTATAACAATATAATTCAAATACATGGGGTCTGAAGATTATGTTTATATGAAATTAGATCGTCTATGAGCATTTTTTTGATATATTGAAACGAAATGAGATCCAGAAGAAATTAAGGTTTTATCCCGTTTTCTACAGAACGACGCACGTTAACTCACGCAAATAAAAAAGACGTATTATGTGAAATATAAATAGATATCATAATAAACTCTTGGAAAAGTATTGTATTAATGTTTGACATATAGTCTATTATTATGCTATTTGTTACTATTTATTTAATAAATCATATGATTATAATTTAAGCGCACGCCTATTTTTAAACTGGGTTAAATTTCGTTTGCAATCATAATTTTTGCAAGAACTATTTTTCGGCAAATAGTTAGCGATTTTGAATTTGGCGGGGAACCAGATGGCAGCCAGATAGCAAAATGTCCGACCGTGGCTGGCGTATACGCCGGCACGTGGTTCGATTGACAGGAACGCCGTGCGGGCCCTGAGTAGCGCAATATGCGCGCCATTGCTGGCTATATCGCCCGCCCGACCTTCCGGCGCCCAACGTGCTGTTGCGTGCAGACCCAATTTGCCGGCCATGTGCAAGCCCGAATTGCTGCCAATATGTTGATTTTAAAAGATAAGTGTGGGATGGAGGAAATAAAGGAAGACGTATATTGTAGCAATAATAATGTATTTTAAAATTATAATAAAATACGAAAAATCATTATAAATGAATTACTTGCTACAAATTTATAACGCATGCTTATTATGTTGACAGGTATTTTATAAGCAATTTGAGATATTTTACTCAAAAAATTTGTCATCTTACGTTGTTTCACATTACCGCATATGGAGAGGAACTCGGGAAGAAATACGATGTAATTCTTATCAGATATTGATAAAATGTTTTTTCCAGTTTCATCAAAATGTCTGGATTCACTGTCTGATGCTTTCGAATCGTTTTGAAACGGAAATTTAAACGGAGTACTTCATCTTCTGAAGAAGAATCAGAATCATAAAAATGCTGCTCACAATAATTTCTTTCCCCTCGAGAAGCGCATAAACGTCTCCGCTTTTGACGCTGAGAGAGTGGCAAACTTTTTATTTTTTCCATTGTCCATAATTTCTCTGCCCTGCCCTTATTTCTTTTGAAGTCCTTACTCAGACAAGTTAAAAAAACACCAATTAATAAGATTTACGAGGTCTATTAACTTAACTTGAAGCCTAATTTATATGTAGGTTTATGGGCAGGTGCCCGAGTGTTATAGACAAATTGACAGGTTACAGAACGAACTAGTTAACGAACAAAATCAGAATTTTCCAGGACAGGGAATCAACATTGTGTAAAATCAAAATCAACATTAAAAGGTAAAACAAAAATCCATTTTCGAGCTGAACTGTTCCCAAATTCAGACAAAAAATGTATTATTGACAAATATTATTCAGTTCCGAGTTCCCGTTTCTTTATTAAAAAAATCATCATTTTGGTTGAACATTATTCTTTTTGGGTTGAAAGTTCACGCATTTAGTAGAAAATGAATTTTTTTGTCACCGAATTAAATAATTTTTAAATTTTAAATCTCTTCGTAAAATTGATAACTATTACATGTTTCTTTGAAAGCTCATATTTTCTGTTTAAAAATTCAGCCATTTGGTTGAAAATGAATGAACTTCATCAAATTTGTCACGAATTCAGCTTTCTGGCTTCTAAATTTGAAAAAGTAGTTGAATTATTAGGCCAAAACGACAAAAACAAGTTTTCAACAAAACACATGAAATTTTAACCAAATAGTTGAATTCTTAAGATAAAAGTACCACTTTTATAACAATAAATAAATAGTTTAATTATCCATAAAGATTTTTTCGGTGTAATCATATAATTCTCTTTAATTCATATACAAATTACACTACAGCTAAAAGTTAAACAAAAGCGTTTATTTTACTGTTTACGTTTGAGGTTAAGCATCGCGCTTAGTGCGACGTCTGTTTAGTTCAAATTGGTGACACTTATATGCATTTATATACAGGGTGGACACGCTGGGGCTTACATACATGGCGAATCGAATACTACCCGAATTACACAATAGCAGGGGAGAAGCCCTTATACAGGGGTATTTTCATATTTCGCGCCTTTAAAGTTGCATTCGGATCGGCCATTCGGTCAAGTCCGTGCATCTTCGCAATACATTGATCATAGTTCCCATTATTGCGGTCGAAACTTCAAATGGATACAAGTGCCAAAACAATATAGGTTATGTTGCATAGTAATTACAAATGAAAAACGTGTTTAATTAATAATGAAATGAGACATGTGAACTGAGAAGTAAAGTTCCATTTTTTTCTGTGCCAATAACGTTATGGAATGTCTGCTGAGTGATAAATACTATAAAAAAGTAATAATATTCTACGCTTTAAGTGTGCGAAGAGTGAATTGTGATTACCGCTTATTTACGGCATAAAAACAGGTATGTTATGAAGAGACAGGACATATTTGAAATAAAGTGAATGAAATGTTACATGCGTAAACTTTAAATTGACATTACCTACATTTACTTACAGCGATTAGGGCAAACAGGTGAATCTGAACATAACCTCTAAATAGTGACAAATCGGCCCGGCAAAAAGATATCGGCCGTATCAAAAAGATATCTCGAAGCAATCTAACTTGTCCGGAGTTTAATTTATACAATTTTTAGGGATTTTTTTATTTTAAAAAATGTTTTCTCTAGACCTCATCTCAAAATTTGGTTTGATCAACCAATGAAATAAATTAAACACTTGTTGGTGATAGGATTGTTCCAGTAATAAATCTAGCAGAGAAATTTTAGGCCGATATTTACATTTCATTTTTTTTTAATTATTCTATTTTCGAACTTGCTATATCTGGATCTGATTTCCAAATTGGCATTTGATCAGCACCTAAAATCAATTTTAATTAATTTTGAGGGTATGCATGAATTAAATTCAGAAATAATGTTTAACTTATTAATATGATTAATAATTGTCATTCATTTTAATAAATTAAACCCACTGGAAGCGCAGAATATTATTACTATTTTATAGTATTTGTCACTCAGCAGGCATTCCATAATGTTATTGGCACAGAAAAAATTGACTAACTAACATAAAGTATATTGTTTTGACACTCGCATCTATTTGAAGTTTCGAACGCAAAAAAGGAAACTATGATAAATGTGATCCGAGGATGCACGGAATTGACCGAATGGCCGATCCGTATGCATTTTTAAAGGCGCGAAATATGGAAATACCCCTGTATAAGAGCTTCTCCCCTGCTATTGTGCAATTCGGGTAGGATTCGATTCTCCATGTATGTAAGCCCCAGCGTGTCCACCCTGTATAACGATAAGAAAGAAAATAGTATAGTCTAGAATAGTACAGTATATGCAATTTTCGATTGTCAATCATTATCCAAAAATTAATCAGCATTATGAAAAAATCAGTCAAAATATTCACGAGAATCACAATAAAAGAATCCACAACTTTAAAAAACAACAAGCGCGTTTTGCTACAATGAACTTGCTACTGTACTCACAGACGGACTGTACAGTTTACGTTTACACGCATACTCAAAAGATAGTGCCGCGGTGACAGTGGTGTCCGAATGCGGATATCTCTGGCACGCGCAGTAATTATTCCTGTGTATTTTTAGGTTTTATGTAATGCCATGTGTTAATTTAAAAATACACAGAATCACTATAGCACATTTGTAATGGTGAATCGAGATTAAATTAATCAATTATTAAAACTCAAAATAATGGTTTATAAAGTGGATCTATGAAGTACATTTTAGGTTCTCCTTTCTCGCGACCTGCATAAGTAAAAAATTGCTTCTCTAAGAGGTTCTCTTAGGAATTTGAATGGGAACTCGGATTAAAATTAATCGCGCATTAAAACTCATAATAATGTTTTGAAAGTGGCTCTACGAGACACTTATTAGGTACTGCTTTTTAACGAATAAAACAAGTTTAAAATTGCTGATCTAAGAGGTCCTATTAGGATTTCTTATGCCAAATCCTAATCAAAGTCACTTCACAAGTCACTCTGGATCAGATAAATACCAGTCAGAAAACAAGTAGACATCCACTTAGGTGCCACTCAGGACCCAATAGTAAATGCATTACAAATTCCACATAAGCATAAATTAGAGTCTAGTCAGATCCACATACGAAGTTATTACGCTCTAAATAGATGGCAGTAATGAAATGCGAGTACCGAATAAACAGCACATCCGATGCTAATCGAAGCCACTTTGCAATTCACTACGAACCAGATAAAAACCAATTAGAAACCGAATAGAATAACCAATTAAGATTTCTTATGCCTAATTATATTTAAATTTACAAAGAAAAAAATCACCGAGATGCAAACTTTTAAAAATTTCATTTTTTCTGAAAAAATATAAAACATTTGGTGTCCTAAAAATTTGAAAAATTTTTTCCTTAAAGATCAATTTAATTTAAAATCATTCAAGTACGTTTAATAATCATATATAACAAATCGAGCTTCAAAAACCTTTTGTCCTGATTTCTAAAGTATCGGATGAATGCCGTCGAGCATTTATGATATCGCACTCAGCATGGCATCGTAGCTATGGGGATTAGGCGTTCGACTTATAAGCGTGCATTCGGTTCTCAGCGCTTGCGGATATTTTAATAAACTGCGTTTGTATTTAGTTATTAGTAATAAGCTTCTCTACGCAAATTTAACGATTACTTTTGTTTTAGAATAACGCGCGGAGTATAGTTAAGAAGAATCGACTGTCAATAAAAACACGAGAAAACTAGCAGAGTTTGTCAGAGGCTTCAGAAAGGTGCAAAATTTTTAGATTCAACTTTTGCAATAAAAAGGCATTTTACATTTGGATTAATATTTTCCTTCTTTGAATAAAAAAATTTCTGGTAATAGCTTATGGTAATGTGCTAGTTAAACTTTTTTACTATTGTAACATAGAATCACACTTCAGAATTTAAAGCATGATCAATTTTTTAATAATTTAAAAATATTTTATTTGAATCAACATTGATTCGGAAGTATTTTTTTTTTAGTGTGTGAGGGACCATATGGAAAAACGATTAAGTTCCACTTAGGATCCAAGAACTAGTGCATTGTAAGTACCTAACACACAACACATCAGATCTTTATCATATCCAGTTCAAAAGTTTCTAGAAACTGAAAAGAAAGCCATAAAAAATGGGAGTACAAATGCCGCTTTCAAAGGTAGTAGGACCTTATAGAAGGCACACCTATTAGGTTTCTATGAGGATTATATTAGGCATTTTTACTAGGGTAGAGTCTAGATGCCTTCAAATGTTATGAAATTAAAAAAAAAAGAAATAACCTTAAATTTGTTGACTTAATTCTTCCCTATAATTCAAGTGCTACGTACTGGTGGAATATTATCTCAAATCTGCTGTGAATGTTAGAACTCTTACGTAATTGCGGTGGTGATTGGGCGTTAGGTTTCTTAACTATTTGCTTAATTTTACTTTTAAATAAAAAAACAATGCAATTTATATTTATTCTGAGAGAATATATTATGTTTTATTATTTATAATTGACAATTACTGCCAAAATTGTTTTTAATTTGTATAAAAGTGTAAATATCTTACTTTTCTTATAAATGATCAATACACGGCATATGAAATTGAATATAGATAGTCTCTTAATGGCGATTTCGTACACGGATGTTTTAGATTTAATATACAAATATTTATTGGGGCGTATCGAAAAAAATTTGTTTGCTCGGAGTTCTAATAGGAATGAAAATTGTCTTTTGGGAGTCAAAAACGCTCCTTTAAAGTTTCATTAAAAAAATTCTTTTTTCGTATCGTAGATATAGCTAAAAATCTTATAAACGAAGCAACAATAATATATATTGCTGTTGCAACATATTTCAAATACATTTCCATTAATGCATATCAAACATTATTTGGTCAAATAGTCGAGAAATTTACCGTGACTAAGAAAATAGCGAAAAAGCCCATTTTTAATATTTCTGTATACATAGAATTTATCGCGTCACGAAGTGCCATATTGACTTCCCGGATTCTGTTTTTTTTTGCTTATATGAATTTATTTATATTTTTGTTTGTTCACTTCTCACAGTGATACGTGTGGTGATACACTTGTTTTTAAGGTTAATTTAATGCTATGTTTCTCTCTTCTACGTGGGATGTATTTCGTTTCGAGGTTATTTATTACAAAAATCTTTTACTTTCTAGCCCTTTAGGGTTATATTTCTTGTCTTGCGCTCATTACAATTTATTTATATGTGACCGTCCGCAAAGAAAGGGACCTTACGCGCTAAAGCTGAATTTTACAGTAGCGGCGATCGTAGACAAGTCCGCAACAGTGTCTCCAGAACCTGGGATTTTTCGGCCCCCACCACATCCCACCTGGGAGCGACGTATTTAAACGTAGCGTATCGGTGAGTCGGTTTTGTTGTATGTTGCGTAGGTCAGTATCCTGTAGAGCCGAAAATGCACGAGCAGGAGCACGAGCACGAGCCCGAGCCCCCCCCCCCCACCGACTTCACGATTCGTTTTCGGTGCCTAACTGACTATTTCGAGGAGTTTTTAAGTAAACTGAATTTCGCAGGGTGCCAAGAGAATGAAAGTTCAGGCAATTTGGCTATCTTCTATAATTTTAGAAAAAAATAAGGCAATTAATTCCTATCAAGCCTTCTTGCGTAATTTTGTAGACATTTTTTTTTTTTTAATTTATTTCGATTTAAAAAATGTGCTTTCTGATTTGCGTAAGTTTAAGAGATATTCAGGAATTTTGAAACGATTAGAAAATAATTAAAATTTTTTTCAGACTTTTTAAAGAATTTTTAAGTTTTTATGAATATAAAAAATATTCTTTTAGATTTCTACGAATGATTAATATAATTTTTTATTTTGAAAAATTGATTTTAAAAAGTTCCAAAACATTTTAAACTAAAACTATTTTTCTTAAAATTTCTAGGAAAAATTTAAAAGATTACGAGTCAATTTTTTCATATCTTGAATTAAGGAACATAATTCTTATTAGGCCTTCTTGTGCAATTTTGTTACACAATTTTTTTAATTATATGTTGTTTTAAAAATCTACTTTCAAATTTGAGTAAGTGTAAGAGATATTTAGAAATTTTTAAGGGATCAAATATAATTAAAACTTTTAAAGATTTTTCAAGAATTTTGTAAGTTTTCACGAAAAGGAAAAAAATTACTTAAGGTTCCTAGAAATAATTAAAATAATTTTTTATTTTGAAAAATTAATTTTAGGAGATTATTTCAAAGCATTTCAAAACATTCAAAAATACGCCAAAAATTGTCAAAGTATCTTAAAAATTTTAAAGACAATTTTTTTTATTTTGGCAAAATAAAGAAAAACAGGAAAAATTTTCAAAGATGAGAAGACCTGACAAGATTAGAAAAAAAAAGAATTATTTTTATAATTATCGTGTGGAAATTTTAAATAATTTTTTTTTTTTAAATGTGCTTTAAAAGAAAATTAAAGAAGATTTTTAAACACATCAAACAATTTCCTAAAATTTCGAAAAAGAGTGTAAAAGGTTTAAAAATCAACATTTTTTAATTCGATAACATTAAAAAAATTTTTAAGTGTAAATAATCGAATAAATTCAATAAATAGTTAGTAGAATTTATGCGATTAAAAAAGAATTTAAAGTTCAGAGGAGTTTTAGAAATGTAGGATAAACTGATTTAAAAACTGAAAAACCTGAAAATTCTTGTAGAAGAATAAGAAAGATGCGCCTGCAAATTGTGTACAATTATCAGTCTTTAAAATTAAAATTGAATGATTTTTTTAAATTACATTCAGCACATTTCTTCTCAAGCAAAATTTCCGATTTTAATTGCAAGATGATCAATTATTTCCAATCAGAATAAGTAATTACATAAATTTTGAAAATTCAAAAAAGTTAACTTGGAATAAGTTGAATGAGATTTTAAAAAAAGTTTATTTTAATTACACACAAAACTTGTTGAATTATTTCTAAAAATTTGGAAACACTAAAAATTGTAGTATTTAAATACACTTAACATTTAAAACTTCCATATTAAATTTTGATAAGATATAATAGATATGTAAGTAAAATAAAAAATAATAATAAAAGTCGATAAACAAAGGACTTTCAGATAATGAAAGATAATGAAAGAAACTCCTTGAGGAAAAATGTAAATAATCGTTTTGGAATGAATTCTAACAGAAAATTGAAAAAAGATTACAAAACTTTTTTTATTATTTCCTAAAATGTTAAAAAGTACGTCAAATATTTGGAAGCAAAATGTTGTAATTTTTCCATATTACTTAACTTTAGAATTTTGAGTAATTTAGAATTTGAGTAAGTTTAAGAGATATTCAAAAATTTTGAAACGATTCGAAAATAACTAAAACTTGGAAAGATTTTCAAAGGAATAATTCTTCTTTATTCATAATGTGTCCCATGTGCTCCCATGTTTCCTTCTTCCATTCATATATTCTACACTTTCTGTTCTCTTCTTTTTCCCAGTACATCCCCTCCCTGACCTCGTTTCCCAGCCTGAATCTTGCTATTCTGGTCCAGATTCTCTCTCGTGATCCCTTTTCTAAATACTTTGGCACCCCTTCCTTTTTTATCATCTTATACCATTTATTGCATTTTGATTCCTCAATCGCCCCCCCATCTTTCTATTAATTGTCTTTCCCTCTCCCTTTTTTCCAATTCTTTATAGTTTACTCCAGTCCCGTCTTCTATTTCTCTATCATTAAAGAACTCCCTCCTTTCTTTTTTCCATCTCATTAATTCGATCGCCCTTCTTCTCCTCTCTTCTACCTGCATCAAACACTATCTCGCCAACTCCCCTCCCTTTCCCTGCCTCAGCTTCGTCTCAAATTTCCATGCCCTCTTTCCCGCTCTAATACTTAACTTATCTCTTTGCTCTTCTTCTCTCACCATATATTCTGGCGTCCTTCAGTCTGCCCCTAGTGTTCAGCTTATTTACCTTTCTTGTAAACTTTCAATATCTTTCCTTTCTTTCCATCCCTATATCTCTGCTCCATAACCTAATACCGGCCATACCACCTTCGCCTTCTCCAATTTTTTTTAAACCTTCTTTTTCCTATTCCCCATATCTGTTTCATTACCCCTGCTGCTTTTTTATCCTTTCTCTTATATGATCTGTATGATCTGCATTCGTTTTCAATATATATCCCAAATATTTATACTCTTTGACTTCTTCTAACTTTGTTCCTTTCCATCTCCCTGTCCATTCTTTCTTCCTTCCCCCTCCTTTTCTAAACCTCATTATCTTTGTCTTATCTACATTTACATTTAGCTTTTTCCCATCTAAGTATTTCTCTAATTCTGTAATTAATCCCGCCATCCCTCCTTCTTATTTCTTTTTCTATTTCTCCTCGATTTAATGAGTCAAACGCCGCCTTTAAGTCCACGAACATTGCTATCATTGCCCCTTTTTCCTTTTTAATTCTCTTATTTACTAGATAGTTCAGAACATATATGTTCCCCATTACCCCCATTCCTTTACTAACCCCTGTCTGATTCGGTGACTTGATCTTTTTTTCTTCAACTTCTATCTTCAATCTCACCGACAAAATAGTTGCACATACTTTATACAGTGTTAACATCAACGTCACCCCCTATAATCTTTAACCTTCTCTCCCTTGCCTTTCTTTACTATTGGTATAACTACTCCTTCTTTCCATAACTCTGGCCACCGCTCTTCTCTCCATACTCTATTACGCATTATCCATGCTCATTCCTCTAGTTACCCTCCTCCATATTTCCATACTTCATTTGGAATCTCATCTATACCAGGTGCCTTTTCATTCTTCATTATTCTTAAAACTTTAACTATTTCTTCCCTTAAAATTTCCTCTTTCTCATCTCTTTCTCTACCATATTTTGCTCCCTTTACAACTTTTCTCTCTACTCCTCCTTGCAAATCCAAAAAATATTTCTTCCATTCTATCATTTCAATATCTTGGTTTGCTCTTTTTCTTCTTTTTCTTTCTCTATTCACTACCTTCCACACCTCTCCTTCCGTCCTAGTCTTCTCCGCCTCTTCCTTAAACCTTTTATTCCCTTCCCCTTTCTTTTGATAACACAACTCAGTATACTCTTTCTTTTCTTTGCTATATTCTTCCCCATTACTTTTTTCTTTTCTCCACTTTCTTAATTCCTTTCTGACCTCCTTTTTTTCTCTTTGCAGTCCTCATCCTACTCACTTCTATTCCCCCCTTTACTAACTTCATTTTTGTTTGTGCACTCTAATCCTATTTTTATTTCTCCTATCATTTTTCCCATCTCGTCCACATTTCCCTCTCTCTAATTTTGATATTTCTTATTTTTTGTCTAAACTGTTCTTTTCCTTCCCTCGACCAATCCCCTTTTCCTACACTTTTTACATTTGCTCCCCTTTTACTCATATTGCTATTGCTTTTTTGTCCCTCTACTGTCACTATTAAGGGAAAGTGATCCGAATCAATATATTTTCCTACCTCTAGTTTCTTAACCTTCTCTCTTACCTCATCATCCACTATCACATAATCAATTACCGTTCCCCTTTCATTTCCTGAGCGTGTATATTCACCTTTTTCATCCTCTTCTATATTTCCGTTTAAGATATACCATCCCAACTCCTCCAAGCTCTTCAACAACTTTTTTCCCTCCCCATTTAGTACCTTATCTTTGGATTTTCTTCCTCTCTCGTCTCCCCATTCCCTTCCTCCTCTGTCTCCTGTTCTCGCATTGAAATCCCCACTTATTATCATCCTAATCTCTTCTTTATTTTCTTTAATCTCCTCTGCTTTTTGCTGCATGTCACCGTTCACATAAATCCCTACTACCTTCCACTTCTCTCCTCCCATCATTGCCTCTTCTACTATTACTCCTTCTTTTTGTTCATTCCTGTTTTTTTTATCTTTCCCTGTCATACATTCATTCCTTACTCCCATGACCATTCCTCCCATTGCTCTGCCCTTTTTATTCTTCCTCTTTTCATTTTGCAACTGCCATTTGTAACCTCTTGGTAACCTTACCCTTACTCTTTCGCATCCGTTTTCATCTAGCCACGTCTCCATCATTATGACTACATCCCATTGTGTCAAATTTCTTATAAACTCCTTTTCCTTTCTCTTCAATCCTGCTATATTCCATTAACAAATCTTCCATTCTTCCCTGATTTCGTTTCTTATCTTTTTTTCCTTCTTACTATTTCTTATTCTCCTATCTCCCGTTCCTTCCTCTTCTAGTTTCCCTGCACCTCATTTCTTACTATCTGTTCCCTTTCTTCATCCCAATCCCACCATACTCCATCTATCTGAATTCTCCCATACTTAACCCATGTTATCTTTCCCCTTTTCTCCTCTTCCGCTATTTTCCTTAATTTATACTGCAGTTTTCTTTCTACCCATGTAAAATCATCCTCTATTCTCTCTGAACTACCATATAATAAACTATTCTTTGTCATCACCTCCCTCTTATGTTCCCATTTCTTTAGTTTCACCAGTACCATTATCTCCCCTTTTCTCACTGCCCTTCCTACATTTCGCATTTCCTCTATCTCTACCTAAGCATCAATCCTTTTTAGTACTTCGTCCACCCCTTCCTTCAGCTTCTTCCCCTCTAATTTTATACCCTTTATTACTATGTTTAATTTTCTTTCTTCCCTCTCTTTCCGTTCTATTTTTTGTTCTATTTTTCTCAGCCTTGCCATCTCCTTATTCCCACTCTCGCCCCATCGCAATCCCCGTTCGAGCTTTCAAGTTTCTTCATCCTACCTCTCATCTCCTCTACCTTTATATTATTAACTTCTTCCTACTTCTCTAGTTTTTGCTCCAATGACTCCATTCTCTTTTCTAACTTTTCCCTGATTTCTTCCCATTCTTTAATTTCTTTCTTAACTTCAGCCATTTCCCGCCTAATCTCCTTCTTTAATTCCTCTCCTCTGCTCTCCTGCTTTTCTTCATAAATCCCCATTACCTCTATCATCACTTCTCGGATTTCCTTTAGTCCTTCTTCTTTCATCGACACTTCATTTTCATCTCCGCTACCGTCAGCACCCTTACTGTTATCGCTTTTCCCTACCATACTCTGCTTTTTCGGCGGTGACCTAAACATTTTATGGTATTTTACACTCGCCCCGATATCTTCCTTCTCTTCACTGCTTTCCTTCTCCCCTCTCTTTCTTTTGATAAATGCTTCTAATAATCCTACGCTTTTTGTTCTTAATCTTTCCTTTTCTATAGTTTTTTTATACTTCCATTTGGAAGGAATAATTAACATAATTTTTTATTTCCAACAATTAATTTGAGAAGATTATTTTTAAATATTTCTAAACATTGCAAAAGATTTCAAATATTCTTAAAGCATCTGAAAAACTGACAAGATTAGGAAAAAAAATTATTTTTCTAATAATCGTGTGAAAGTTTTTAATAATTTTTTATTTTAAAAAATGTACTTTAAAAAAATGGAAGCAGATTTTTAATCACATCAAACGATTTCCTAAAATTTAAAAGAAGAGTGTAGAAGATTTTAAAGCAAATTGCTTCAATTTGATAAGATTAAACATTTTAAAAAGTAAATAATAAAGTGAATTCAGGAAGTATTTAGTAGACTTGATGAGATTAAAAAAATTAAACTTTAGAAATGGTTTAGAAACGCAAGATAAATTTTAGGAACTTTAAAAGTATCTCGAAAGGTTTCAGAAGAATAAACATAGTTTCTTCAAATGTTTGGGAAAATTTAGAAGATTATAAGGAAATTTTTGTCTACATTTTGAATGATATTGTTAATTTTTGATAAAAACTCGAGAGAGTTACCAATATCTTGAAGAATTCAAAACGTTTTAAATAGATAAGAAATTTTCGTAATATTTTTTAAAGTTCTATAAAATAAAAATAAAATATCTTTAAAATCTAATAGGATATTTTCTGACACATCTGATATATTCGAAAATCTTTTTTTTTTAACTTTCTTTAGAATCTTATAATAATTATTTAATATAAATTTATAAACAAACTGATAATACTTATTTTATTGTATATGTAATCTTTACAAAATCTTTAATGCCTTAAAATACTTTTCTCAAAATTACAAAAGTTAGCTTTTACAATTTTATTGTAATTATAAAATAATTATAATTGAAAATTGATTGAAGTAATTGTAAAACAAGTTCAACAAAATTTATTTTATGAAGAAATATCTTATCATTATAAAAACAGAAAAAAATTGTGAAGGTAATTATTTGTAGCATTTTAATAACTAATGAACACATTTTTAGATTATTTTTTCTTGATTCTGGCCGAGGGTCAAACATGGTACAAAAAACCGTCGTGAAATTTTAAATAAAACTGCACTCTCTATACATTAATCTTTTTAATTAATATAACAATACTTTGATAAATATTGCCAAAATTTATTTCAATATGACACACATTGATTTTAAAAAAATCCTGTAAATAGTTGGTGTTTTTGAAATTTTACGATATTTGTGTACCATTTTTGACCTTAGGGAATAGATTTCAGGAATAAAATTATAAAAATATATCCATTAGTTAGTAAAATACTATCCCACTCATTTTTTAAGGAAATTCTTTTCCACACCACATTCAAAGGAAAGTTTTACAAGATTTTTGTCAAATAATTAGTCTTTTGAATGAGGTAAAGTTAATAACTTTTTGGCTTTTTTTCTTAAGATCCTCAAAATTGCGATTATAGCCTAAAATAGTATGAAAAGAGATGTATCAAAAAAGAACCTGGAGGACTTTCAATTTTTTATTTTATTGGACTTAAAAAAATATTATAAAAATTCGAGCCCTTTTAAAAGATGTTTAGGACATTTAGAAGTTTGGAAGATATCAACGAATAATTGATAAATTTTGAGAAATTTTTTCAAGTTTTTTAATATTTCTAATACGTTTAAAACAAAATAAATTCCAAAAAATACTTTTAACTTACTACATTTTTCATAAAATTTTAAAAAAGCATTCAAGAGGTCAAAAACTTCACGTATATAATCTTCTAAATTTTTCATAGGAATTTTAAGATAAATAATTTGATCTCCTTGAAATCTTTCGGATTCCCTTAAAGCTTCTAAAGTTTATTCTTTTGAAATCTTTGAAAATCTACACTTCTAAAAAATTTAAGTTTAAAATTATATTTGAATCTCTTCCATTCTTCTATATAAAAATTATCAAAAATTTTCAAACGCTTATTAGAAAAATAATTTTTTTTTCCAATATTTTCAGACCTTCTAATCTTCTAGATTTTAAGAATTATTCAAATTTTTCCTGATTTTTTTCAAGTTTTAATTATTTTTAATCGTTTCAAAATTTTTGAATATCTCGTAAACTTACTAAAATTTGAAAGCAAATTTTACAAACCAACATAAACATGACAAAAAATGTTGCAACAAGATTGCGCAAGAAGTCTTAACACTGGTCCGCAAGCAGGCATTTGAGTAGTGGGGGAGGCGTCAACGAAAAGCACCACCACCACTTAATACTACATCTTTAGGCGCGAGCCAGTGGAGCTCACGGACAGCGCATAACAGCTGTAGTGGTAAGTAGTGGGGCTGGATTTTGTAAGCCTCTCGTTCGGTCTCCGACTACGTTTATCATGCCTATGTTTGCAGCTTAATAACAAAAAAAGTAATCAACTGGAAAAATTTCTGATTTTTGCAAATTAGAGCAATAAAATAAAGAGCAATTCAACTATGTACTATCGATTGGTGTAAAAACCTAAAAATCGATTTTTGGCGCGTAAGGTCCCTTTCTTCGTGGACGGTCACATATTTGTGTTCTTTCCCTTCCCGGAGACATACGTGTTGTCACGTATTTCCTTTTGAGGTTAATTTTAGGCTATGTTTCTCCCTTCTACGGATGACGTTTTTCGTTTCGCGGTTAATTTTAGAAAAATCTATCACTTTCTCGCATCTTTAGCGTTCTATTTCTCCTTTAGACTGGTATACACCAAATCTTTGTAAAGTGTTCTAAAATTTGAGCATGCTAACCATCAATTCTAACTCGAGAATACCGATTTATGCCAACCATTCTAAAATCAGCCATTTTAGCATTCTAAAATATTAGAACGATACTCGAGAATAGCACCCCAGGCACGTTTGTTACACTGTAAAAATTTTTTTGAATTTGAATATAGATTTACTATACATTTATATAGTAAATCTAAAAACTCAGTCTATAAAATAGTTATTAAGAAGCTGCGTAGTAAATTTAATATGCATGTATATTGATCAATTCTTAGAAGAGCCAGGTAATTTCACTTTACACAAATTAAAGATAATTTTGGCAGTAATGTTTTATTCTAAATAATAAAGCATTATATTTGTTTCTAGTTACTGGGTTTCAAGAGGATAAGTTCAATTAAGTACATAATTAAGAGACCTAACCTAAAAGCAGCAGTACTCACGTAAAAATTCTGATATTGGCAGTGAATTTTGATGGAAACCCCACCCGCACGTCGTACTTTGATTATAAATAAGAATTTAGTCGATGAATTGTAGGTTATTATTTTAGTTTGAAATATTTGATAAGATTTGAATACATAAAGAACTTTCAACTTTTATACACTCTATTTTACTATATATGTATATTATTTTACAAGATAATGGTATATTAAATTTACTACAAGTATATGCATATTTCTTCCAATACATTTATAGTAAAATCGCAAAAGGAATTTCTAACAGTGTATCTGGGCAGATTGCATATTCCCACCTAATATAGTACCCTAGTTAGTCCAGGCATCTAGTAGTTTTGTTCCATAATAAATCCAACCAACAATGTTTTTAATGAGAAAGTTTCGTTTTGGGGTCCTTTTTGAAAATGCTAGAACAGATCAGTTGCCAAACCCGGTTTTCTTTTAAAACAGTTCCAAAAGTTACTTTTGCGTGGACGGATAATTGCCATTGCATTTTAGAGCAAAATGTCCAACAGAAAACAAAAATAAAACAAAATTCTGAACAAATTTTGTTTAAAAAAATCCTCTAACTTTTATTGGTTCCGAGTTATGATACATTGAAAAGTCCCCATTTTTTTAAATTTTCAGTGAAAAATCACTAAGTTTCAAAAAACACTGTTTTATTTAACAGGATTTCGCATCAATTTGATTATTGGACGTTAAATGGGATTTTTAATTTGGATTTTGGTCTGCTTTAAATTTCTTAAATTTTGATTTAGCTGACTTGGACTGGAGGTCATTTCTATGATATTATGTTTTTTAATGAGACAAGAGTTAAACATGGTCCTGAGGTGTTCAGAAAGGTGCAATTATGGTGTGATATCAATAAGAAATTCAGAGGCAGTATTCTTCAAAATAGATTTTTGATTGAATTTTTGTAATAGAAAATTTGATCACACTTTAAACAATTTTAAATTTTCACTACTAAATTTATTTATCAAAGATGTTTTAAATAATATTAATTTTTTAAAGTCAAGAATTTCAAGAATAAGAAGTGAATTAGAAGTTTGTTTACAACAAGATGAAAATATTAATCTTTTAAAGCATAAGATTCTCCTCAATAAAAGATTTTTAAGCAGCGATATAAAACATGATAACAAACTTTCAAATTTAATTCATCAGCAAACTGGTGTTCAAGAGCAAAATTTAAATTTACATAGGATTTTTTAAGAAGGAGGTAAAGATCCTTGATGTGTTAATTTGACAGGTAATCAAATTCCTGATTCAGTTACAGATATTCTCAGATTAGGTCAAGGTTTTAGTAACCGTGTGATAAAAGTTAAGAAAAAACAAATGATGGAAATAGTAAAAGATGTTAAATCAAATATACACAAAATTCCTATTTTGGATCAGCAGGATTTCCGAAACAAGGTTTTACACTTGTCAAAGATCTTTGTTTGAGAAAAATAGTTTGCATATCAGTTATATTGATCGTAGAATTTCTAAAGGATTCATGATGACGAAAGAGTTTCTTAGAAACAACCCTGATATGGTTTGTATGAATGCTGATAAAGGCAGTATTACTGTTGGATGGAAAAATCGAATTATATTAGGGATATGGAGAATTTTCTTTCTGATAATGATAATTTTGAATTCTTACATGAAAATCTGTTAAAAAAATTAAAAAGAGACACTTTTAAGATGCTTGACAATTGGAGAAAGAAAGCACTTCTGGGAAAGGATGTAAGATGGACTGATATTAACATTGAAGACACAGTTCTTGCAAAATGTTATGGTTTGAGAAAGATTCACAAAGTTGGCTATCCCTTAAGAATAGTTATTTCAACTATTAATACTCCCACCAAATTTTTAGAACAAAACTTTAATTTGATTCCCAAGGACTTTACCGCAACTTCTAAATATAATGTCAAAAATAGCTGGGAATTAAAAAAAAGTATCATTCAAAAAAAGGTTCCGGATGACCATGTAATGATTTCTTTGGATGTTATTGCAATGTTTCCGAGTATACCCCTTCAATTAGTTAAAAAGGCAATTTTAAATAGATGGGCTAATATAAAAACCCGTACTCAATTATGTCAAAAAGATTTTATTGAAGGGATAGTTTTTATTATAGAGTCAACTTGTTTTTAATTCAATGGATCTTTCTAAAGATAGAAGTCTGGTACTCCTATAGATTGAGTCATTTCTCCGATTTTGGAAGAACTAGTGATGGAAGATTTGGAGGTTTTTGTTTTTTGGAAATAAGATTTTGTTTAATCTTTTTATTTTCGGTTTGTTGATGCCTTAATAGTAATTAAGGGTTGGGATGGTAATATTATTTCCAATTGGTACAGAAAAAGTACATATTCAGGTAGCACTTTAAATTTCCTTTCTGCTTACCCATTTCAAAACAAAATTGCAGTAACTAGAAACTTAGTTAACAGAGCTCTAGGTTCGTCTCATTATTCATTTCACACAAGAAATTTGAATATTGTTAGGAATATCCTTTTTCTGTATCATTATCCAAAAAAGTTAATTGAGAAACATATTGCAATTAAAGTTCAAAAAATCAAAAACATTCCATTTAAAATGGATTCGATGATAAATTTTTGCAAATATTCTTTAGATAATTTTGAAAAGGGTGGTGTTGTCTATAAGATCACTTGCAGGATCTGTAAGATGAATTACGTGGGACAGACTGGCAGATTTCTTAATACTAGGATAGAGGAGCACAATAGTGATGTTCGTTTAGGACGCTGTTATAAGAGTGTTCTTGCCGGACATACAAAAGAATTTGTTGATGTTGACCATGAGTTTGACTGAGATAATGTTCGAATTTTGCATAGTGAAAGTAACGAGAGAAAGAGGGAATTCATGGAAATGCTTTATATTAAAAAACAAAAAAGTCATCTATTAATTTAAAAACCGATTTGTATGGGCTGAACAAAAGTTATGCTGTGTTTTTCTTTTACTTTCTCTACTTCTGATGTAATTGTGACAAACATTTATATTGTGTTTACAACAGATTGGCTCACTGACCGTACCGTAAAGTATAACTACGGTCATATTTAGGAATTTTTGTCACAAATAAGTGTATATGATTCATTTATCATGTATAATACGTCTTTTCACATTAATAAATAAATAATTGTTTATAACAAAAGCTTGATTATGACAAGATTTTATAATAAATAATTATTTAAAAAGTATTTTTTACTATTGAAAAAGTATTCGTTTATTAATAAAAAATATATATCACATTTTTAATTAATGGTAAGTACTTTTTTACCACAAAAGTAGTCAAAAAGTACTCAACCGTGGTCATAGCAATATTTTGTTATAAACAATTATAAATAAAAATATTTGCTTATGGATAAAAAACATATTACACACTTTTAATCAATTACGGTGAGTTTTTTGCCACAAAAACGCTAAAAAATGGCCAAAAAGTAAACATGAGTAGTGATAGCAAGGTTTTGTTATAAACCGTGTGCGCGCGCGGCTTCCAACTCAAATTTAGAGTTCTGCTCGTGCTATTCTTTTATTGCCTTTGGAAAGGTTATAAACATACAAATTCCGCTCGTGCCATTATTTTCTTGACTTGAGAAAGGTTATGCACATAAAAATTCCGCTTCGATCAGATTTTTATTTTAAATCTCGTCATATTTGATTAAGAAATTATAATTTTTGTTCTCATATGATGTTCTACATTTTTGTCCATTATATCACGTAAATTCAGAAAGTTGATTTAGCATTCAATAACATCGAGCTTATTTTAAATTTTCAACAAAATAGTTTAATTTTCAACCAGTTTCTAAACAGTTGAATTTTAACAACAATAAAGTATAAAAATGATTTGCTACCAAAGACGAATTTTTTTAAAAACATAAATTGTCAACAAAGGAGTTTAAGTTTTTGCCAAGAAAATTAGTATTTTTGGCCAAAAAGATAAATCTTTAAAGGAACACGTAAATTTTTAACTAGAAAAGACAAGTTTTCGACAAAAAATAAAATAATGAAATTTTCAACGAAAGAAATGAATTTTTAATAAAAATGGTGATCCCTGAAGTAAAACCATTATTTTTAACAAAGTAATCGAACTTTAGACCAAATAGTTCAATTCTCTAACAAATTGTTTAATTTTCGAGAAGTAAGAACTTTCTATAGAAAAGGTGAATTTTCAACCGAAAAATATGAATTCTCACAAAAAAGTTAGTTTTCAACCGAAACAGGTTAATTTTTAATTGGATGGTTGTTTTTCATACAAAAAATATTAAATTTATATTAAAAATATGGAATTTTCGCCAACAAATGGAATAGTCAGTTGAACAAATTAATTTTTAACATAAAAAGAAACGGATATTCAACTGAATAGTTAAATTTTCGACGGAAAAAAATTTATTTTTCACTAAAATGATGCAGAAGGTACGAATTTTCTTCAGAACAGATGAATTTTCCATAAAAACAGTTAATTTTCAATTAGACAATTTCATTTTTGTACATTATACATAATTTCAATTCTGTGTTCTCTGGAACTATATTGGCGCATGGATCTCCCTGATGTGATTTCGTAGGAATGTAGGGTATACTTCGTTGCAGCATTTGCACTGAATCTTTATTTTTACAGAATTCCTCTTCTTTTTTTCTAAACTCATTTTTTATCGAAAATGAGGATATTGGAGCAGACACCTAATTTCCAGCAGGAAGCTGAACTGAGAGTTGCTCACGGTGCAACTCTCAATTAACTTCCGGAATTACTGCGCGGAATTACTTCGCGGAATTACTTCGCAGTTTTTGACATTTTTCAGACGTTACGCGTCGGTAATTGCTGAAATTAGAAAATTTTTAAAATTAGTTACCACCAGAGTTACAATTATTGGAGTTACCATAAACATAAACGGTGCACTGAGGATTTATTTGTATCAATCGAATATTAAATATTTATTATGTAATTATTCTAATGTTTTAAAATTATTAGAAAGTAGTTATAAGGCTCTTTTACACCTCCAGTTTTTTGGTCAATCGACAGCCAGCAGACTAATAAATCCGTTCATACCTCGATTTTCCGAAGTCGGAAAATATTCCTAATAGCGGGAAGTTTTAAATATAAAAATTATTTTAAAAAGATAAAATCATTATTTGAAATGATAAAAACAAATTATTTGGAATAAATTTGTATTTATTATTGACAAAAAATTATTTACAAAATAATTAAGATTTGGAATGGCTTTATATTGTATATAGCAGACGTAATCGGCAATTTGGTTTGAGAGGTTTGAGGGCATAGTTCGAGTCATTCCAATACAATGGCTTTATTTATTAATTGAGTGTGATTGAAAAGTCTCAAACGTAAACAATATTAACATTTATTAATGTGACTTTGTACATTGTAACTTTTGAATACTTTTATATTAATTTCTAAAGAAACATTGTCAATCCAATAAGTATATAACCTCAAATTTAACCTGAATGTTTACGTACACTTCAAAGATATATTTTTTTTCCCACCTTAAAAAATGATTGTACATAATAATAGTATAAATATAATAGAATTCCATCAATCTAAATAAAAGTAAGAGTACTCTATCAATGTCCACTAAATAAAATTTTTTTTATGCAGGTTTTACGGTTGTTATGGATTACGAATACAACAAAGTAAGTCTAATTAAAAAAAATTAAATAACAATACAAAATAAACAACTGTATTTATATTTTTTTATATGTCAGGTTTTTCAAAATCTGTACTGCAGAATTTGCACGCAGCAAATACCCAACGTGCATGAAGCGCATGATCATAACTGCTTCCAAAATATTGACATAGAAAATTTGCCCATTGTGGGGAATATCGTGACCCTAAGTGAACCATGTGAGAAGAATTTTCAGAAAGAAAACGATATAGAATATTTGGATGAATACTAGGAGGTCTGTTTTCAGAAGATATGTGTTATAGGTCTTTAGTATAGTTGAAATTTTATAGACAGTGTTTAAAAACAAATAATAAGTGTTTTCTTCTTCGAAGTTATAACTTCTATCAAGTACGAAGAGCAAAATGTTATTTATCTTTTATAGTTTGGAGGGTTTAAAAGATGTTAAAGTCAGATTTTGCCATGATATAGAATTTTAGAAGAAATTTGATTTCCTTTTAATTCGAAGAAATAGAAGACTAAAGCAGTGTTTCGAATAGGCAAGGGTAAAAACCAAAAAAAAATAAAAATAAAAATCGAGTAAATTCAAGAAATGGTTAGAAGATTCCCTGGCGGAGCGAATTAACCGAAAGGAGCATCTACAAAGTACCCTTAAATACCCCACTGAATCCCACCTTCGATTCTTTCTTTAAAAATAAAAAAAAACAGCAAGATGAAGTTTTAAATGATGGAAATTCGGATTCTAAGTTGAAATTTCCATTAGAAAACTCAAGGAGTAATCGCAATACTTTTTTCGCAGCGTTAAAAATTAAAAAAATGTCATAAAATTCTGCTGGAGATGACTTGCAGCGCATCCGTAATAGCTCAAGTCATATGTTGCGCGCGAAATTTAAAAATAAAATTCCAAATTGGTAAAGAAATGTTAATAAATATATGTAATAATTTACATGTCTAATTTTACACAAATTTAATACCTTCTACGATAAGAATCATATAAAAAATGGAAATTCAAACAAATCCTTTACCTTCAGTCCTGACATCTTGTCTCGTAACCTCAAGGATAAGAAAAAGTACAAGAAAAATGATGACAAGAAAAAGTACTGAGTTTTTTAAAGATTTCTAAACAAAACCTTTGAAGATTTAAAATGATGATATTTTTAAGAACTGAAAAGGTTTTGAATAAGTCAAAAATATTTTAAAACTTCGAAACATTTCTGAAAATTGCAAAGTTTATATTCTATACCTGCTCTTAGAATAGACTCTAAATCTTCTTTCAGCACGTCTTTTTCAGCAACGTCTAACAATCAGCAATGTTGCTAAATCTTCCTCAAAACTTAGATCAGACGACGAAAAACCAACGTTTTTTTTTTAGACTTTTTAAACGTTTTTTCAAACGTAGACTTTTTTTGAAGGTAGAAAAAATATATATCTATGATGTGTATGTAAATATGAAGGTTAGCGTTGAGGTTATGTACTTATTGCATTAAGCCCTATCAAAGATATTATAAACGTAGATGCGGTGCGGGCTTAGTTGCCCGCCATAAATATAGACGGCGCGTCCGGCGAAAAATGTCATTTCCCCTCTACCCACCACTCCCCGTAGAAATCACCCATCGATATAGTTTGCCAAGAGCCACTTGGAGCGCTGTAAGCAGCTCTCGGTACACCGATGGTAAACTTAGCTTGGAAAAGAACCATTGAAAATAAAATTAAATTGCCAATTAATGCGTTTTTACATTTCATAACAAACGTAAAATATCCACGCTTTGTAAAACATGGTCATTTTAATAGATGCCAGAGAGAAAATTAAATGTATAATTTATATTTCTGTTTCATATATTTTGTAATATTTATAAAGTTATTTGATTATTTCCAAATATATC
>NC_046662.1:134737194-134756664 GCF_010883055.1 Belonocnema kinseyi
AAAAAATCATATTTGTCATTAGTAGAAACATGAAAATAACAAAGGAATAAATAAAGTCAATAAAAGAGTCATAATAAAGGAATCATAATAATTTAGATTTTAATAAGTATAAACATAATTACCTTTTTCAGATTCTTTCTCTGAAAATTCAGTTTATTTCTTATCATATCATTTAATTTTCTCTATTATTTATTACAAATATGTAATTTTGTGCATATAGAAATTGCGCTACTCATTATCAATTTATTATTTATTCCGTAGTTCCGTGTTTATATGTAGCGATACATGTCAACCTTTCTAACCTCAAAACATCTTTCTACTGCACTCTGACGCCCCGTACCGCATCTACGTTTACAATATCTTTGGCTCTATCCAACTCCTTAAAAAGATACCCGTAAATATAAACTTCCAAGTGGTAGTACCAAAAAAGTTCAACAGATAGCGCCTCTTCTGCCTCTATACAATTTAACACTGTCCCTTATTAGAGAATAGGAGAATAGTAATATTTGTTATTAAAATATTTTATATTGAAAATAATTGAATGATGTCACTTCAACAAAATTGATTATTATCATTCAGCGGAAGTTTTCACGAATTGAAAATGGTTGGACACAGGTGCATCGTACCAAGTTGTGACTCCGGGTACGACTTTGCTAATAAAGAAAAGTGTCATCATTTTACGGTTCCATCTGAAGCAAAAAGATTGTTAGAATGGCATAACGCGATTTCGAGAAAAGAGTACATTTTAAAGTCGGGAATGCTGGTATGTGAAGTGAATTTTTTACATGAGGATATAGTTTGGAAACATGAAGTCAAGGATCCTGCTCACAATTTATCGCATCGGTATATACATTGTTTACCTTTTTACATTTTAAAAACGTGAATGAAATTTACAATGTGAAATAAATATTCACAGTCTATATTAACGAGAAGAAATTTATCACAAAACAAAAGTCAAAAATTATTTAAATTAAATTTTTTCTTACGAGCAAATGGAATGATATTCTATTCCAACCTCACAGAAATGTCAAGACATTGATTCAGAATAATTGAATTTGAATTATTTGCACCAGCAGTTAATTTTACAAAAAAATAGACAAGAAAACCTGACTTAATATGAACAAAAATAAATATTAATTTTTCATCAATCTTTTTGCTGACAAAATACAATGTATATACTATACTATTTTGAAAATAATGTTTTGTCGATAATGAATTCAAATTTATTCCAAATACTTTGCTTTTATTATTACAAAGAATGATTTTATCTTTTTCAAATACATTTTGCATTTAAAACTTCCCGCCATTAGGAACTTTTTCTGACTTTGGAAAATCGAGTTGTGAACGGATTTCTAATCTGCTGGCTTTGAAACTCCGTATACCTATGTATTTTGACGCGCTAATCACGAATATTATAGTAAAAATACCCGCAAATTTGATTTTCATGGTGAAAACCATGAAAAACCCGTAAAAATCACGTTTTATACGTTTATCTTAGTGAATAGTGTAAATTTGTAAACAAGTTTCAAATAAAAGTTGCAGATCCTTCGAAAATGCATATTTTATGTTGAATATATTTTTACCTTACGACTGAAGGTTTTCGAGAAAATAAGAGAAATGTTGGTACGAAGTGTAGTTGCTTAGGTCACACACGACCCCCTTCCTAGCGTTTCATGGGGGTCGGAAAGGCATCCCAATAACTGGTCACAAAAATAACTTAGGTCAGACACGACCCCCTTTCCAACGTGTCATGGGGGGGGGGGCGCCCCTGTGACTAGTCCCAGAAAAAACTTAGGTCACACAGGACTCCTTTTCCAACGTGTCATGGGGGGCGGGAAGGCATCCCAATGACTGGTCACAAAATAAACTCAGGTCAGACATGACCCCCTTTCCAACGTGTATTGGGGAGGGGGGCAGAAAGACACCCCGATTACCGGTCCCAGAAAAAACTTAGGTCACACAAGACCCCTATTCCAACATGTCTTGGGGGGCGAGAAGGCATCCCAATGACTGTTCAAAAAAATAACTTAGGTCAGGCAGGACCCCATTTCCAATGTGTCAGGGGGGGGGCGGGAAGGCACCCCTGTGACTGGTCCCAGACAAAACTTAGGTCACACACGACCCCCTTCCCAGCGTTTCATAGTGGGCGGGAAGGCATCCCAATGACTGGTCGCAAAAATAACTTTAATAACATACGACCCCCTTTTCAGCGTCTCATGGGGGCGGAAAGGCATTCCTGTGACTGGTCCCAGAAAAAACTTAGGTCACACACGACCCCTTTTCTAACGTGTCATGGGGGGGTGGGAAGGCATCCCAATGACTGGTCACAAAAATAACTTACGTCAGACACGACGCCCTTTCCAACGTGTCATGGGAGGTGGTAAGGCACCCTTTTAACTGGTCACAGAAAAAACTTAGATCACACACGAACCCTTTTCCAACGCGTCATGGTGGGCGGGAAGGCACACCTGTTACTGGCCACAGAAATAACTTAAGTAACGAAATATTTTATCAAATCAATAATAATCAACATTTTGTAATGTTAGCAGGCTCATTTCAATGCTATTTTTCCACCGTATCATAGCAGCTTACGAGCATAAATCTTTTTTAAAAACCCTATTATCATGCATAAGAGTTTAAATATGTAATAAAATAGTTGGAAACAATTGAAATATATTATTCGTCGGCAAATCAGAATAAAAATGAAATAAATATATATTTTAAGGGAGGATTTTTATGATTCATATATTTACAAGAAGACTTTTCTTATCACAAATGATATTGAAATTCTTTAAACTCTTTTATTACAACTTTAAGTTCTTGCACATTGATACGAAAATTTTCTAGATTTATGCCCATAAGCTGTTGTGATACTGTGGAAAAATAGCTTTAAAATAAACCCTAGCACATCAAAAAAATTCTATTTTTTTGGATATTACCTGAAATTTAGGAAAACATTAGAAATTTACTCTATTTTTGCAATATCTAACTAGAAAATAGACAAATTTTCTTCATCCTGGGTTCACATTATAAAGAATTTTGAGAGGATTCAACTCTTCAGAAGCAAAAAATGTTATTACTGGCATTATTAAAATTAATGGAACTTAATTATTAAAAAAGAGGCGAACTTAAGCTTTTGATCGGCAGAGTATATTATTAATTATAATACCTTAAATTTTGCTCTAAAACACTAAAATTGAGTAACTATTATAACATATGTTTATCAGTTACATATTGTATTAAGTAATATACAGTTTGTAGCTACATTTCAAAATGCTAGAAATCTTTTATTTCTAGCCTCGTACATTATTATTTTTAATTGTGCGATTTAAATCAATGGTGGCTCTTTTGCCTTGAAATTAGAATCGCATATTTTATCAAATGTAACTAATGTATACACACAAAATACTGCCTTAAAGAGTACACTTATTCAAATAAAATAGAAGAAAACAGTAATATGAGTACTAGATGTTTGGATGTAATATACACGTTTGCAAATTCCTAAATATTATACTGCAAACGCTTCTACAACATAGTCTTAAGTTTAAGAGATATATGACCCATATATTTAAGGCACTCGCTTCCCAGCGACCCATATTAATGTTTATATTGATAAATTTGCACAACTCTGATGATTTGAAACCTCGAACACGCCAGTTTCTAAACATAAACCATGAGTGCATAAACACGTGCAGCCATCGAGGCTGAACAATGTTGGTATAACAAAAATTCTAGCCACTCATTCGACGAATTCAATCCACACATATGTATGCACATGCGTCCCGAGCGGGTGGGTGAGAGTGTGTGCGGGCTACGTAAAGACGAACCTACATCCTAGTTCCCAGATTTGTCGGGCAAGCTCGTGAGTGCTCTGTGAAACTTTTCCCAATCACTCATAATATTTTTAATTATTTACACAAAAAAAGTGATGAGCGGTTTTAGACTTGTCATATCGAGTTCGTCAATTCTTTCTGAAAATTCGCAGATTATTCACGAAATTACATCAATATACAATGAATTTTTCTCATATCCGAGACTGGCTACTAGTTCGTGACTTTTTTATGTATAAATCCAGCTGAAAAATCCTGCACGTGACCTTGTACATTTTCCTGTAAGAGTTTATTTGCCGGAACTAGGACAAGATCTTTTGTAAGAAATGTTGCAGGTTCAGCATAAAAAATTGAGACACGAACCCGCATAGCTAATGAAGGCGACACAATTTTTGATCGCTCTTTCTATAAAAATACATTGTATCACAGTACACTGTATATTCGACCGCACAAGACCAATAGCACAAAGAATATCGGACTGTTTTTCTGAAATAAAAAATTTTATTTACAAAGATAAGTCTGTTTTTGCTACTGTAGAGATATTGCAAGTCGACGAGAGTTATAATCCATTAAATATCGAACACATATATCAAGTTACCCGCGCTCAGGTTATACACGTAATTCCACTAAAGGAATTTCAACAAAGAATGTTATATATATGAATCTCGGTCTCAGTGAATATATTTGTAAACTGCCTAATGTTTTGGAAATTCAGTAGGTTAATCTGTAAACTAGGGCTTAAATAGCCCTAGCCAGAATTGATTTGAGAAAACTTAGTATTACCGCGTCTTTAACATGTAATTTTTATATTAAAGAGAAAATAAAACAGTATTAGTAAATAAGACGGGCATATTTTCCATGTTGTAAATATATACGATATAAAGTGTAAGAATGTTTTCTTTTATCATACCGATTTCAAATATATTTTAGTTTATAATGTACGAATTTCAAGAACATTGTAGTACATTCCTTTCTCATATGATTTTCTTGGTATTCCGAAAATTTATCCTAAATATAAGAAAGGTGAACTTTTTCTTCTAAAAATCTACAAATTTCTTTACACTAAGACATGAAGGCATGAATTTCTTTTTAATTCTGCATGAGGAGAATTGAAACTTTGATTTGGATTGGGGACTCGGATCCATTCGGATTGGGGCCACGGATTAGAAAGGATTGAAAGTTGTTCAGATTGATTTTGGATTAATTAGGATAGGGGACACGGATTAAAAATAACTAAAATGTAACTTCGGATCGACTTCGGATTCATTCGGATTGGGGGCACTTATTAGAAAGGATTGAAAGTCATTCGGATTGGGGTCACGGATGGAAAAGTGTGTTCGAATTGATTCGGATTCGAGTCATTGTCCTTCTGGAAGTAAACGGATAGAGTCTTTATCCGCTTGAATCATTTTCTATCTTTAAGATTGAAATGGAAAGAACCGATGTATCGATCTGCATGCCACGTCTATCTTTCTTTCAATCTATAATCACCTCTATTCTTTTGAATCCCAATCTTCCTATCCATGTTTATGCGCCACTTACCCACATGTATGCTTTTCTTTCCACTCCCAATCCCTGTTCTAGTGTTTCTTTCCAAATGAATCCTTCGGTTATCCTCTGCTGTCTTTTCTATCCAGTAGTCAATCCAAAATCTTGTCTTTCTTTTTCAATTCTTATCTTCTTATCTCATTGAATTTTTTTCTATCTTTTCTAAAATCTAAGATATCCTTATCTACTTGAATCCCAGTCTTTCTATCCTGATAAATGCACAGCTTATTTACCTATATCCATTTCTATCCTTTAGGCAATCTAAGATTTCCTCTAACTTTTTTAATTCCTATTTTTCTATCCAAGTGAATCCATTTCTATTTTATCTGAAATACTAGATTGCCTTATCTTTGTGAAGCCCGGTCTTTCTATCTATATAAATCCTCCAAGTATCTACCTCTATACATCTCTATCCGTTGGACGATAACAAATTTCGTCTATCATTTTTAATGCCTATTTTCCTGTCCAACTGAATCCATTTCTATCTTTTCATAAATATTAGATAGCCCTATCTTCGTGAATCGCAGTCTTTCTAGATTAATCCACAGCTTATCCACCTCTTTCCTTTTCTATCCGTTGGGCTATCTTGAATTTCATCTATCTTTTTTTTATCCCTCTTTTCTAGTCTAAGAGAATCCATTTCTATCTTTTCTGAAATATAAGATATCCCTATTTTCTTTACCCCAGTCCTTCTGTCTACATCAATTCTCCAATTATTTACCTCTATCCTTTTCTATCCATCGTGCAATAACAAATTTCGTCTATCTTTTTTAATCCGTATTCTCCTACCGAAGAGAATCCATTTCCATATTTTCTGAAATATAAGATAGCCCTATCTCCTTGAGTCCCAGCCTTTCTATCTAAATTAATCCTCCATTTATACATCTCTCTATCCTTTTTGGGCAAACTGAAATTTCGTCTCCTTTTTTGAATACCTATTTTCCTATTTAAGTGAATCCACTTCTATTTTTTGTTTAATTTGAGATTGTGCTATCTTCTTGAATTCTATTATTGCTATCCAAATGAATCCTCCGCTTATCCACGTCTGTCCTTAGCGAGGCGCGCGCTAGTTGACGTACATCCCTGACTTAGTACCGGCAGGTTCCCAGTTCGAACTTCGACTAGTAAGTCGTAAAGCTAGGGAATTTTGTTGTCAGGTATGTAAACCCTTGCTGGTTTAATACTATTTTTCGGGAGTTTGAAATTTGAAATATATTATTATTTTCTAAACGTATAAGAATCAAATGGATAGAAATTAAAATGATATATCGTTGATAGTAAGTAGTCTGGGATAGATAAAGATAGGCGTTTGTGAACAACAAAGGTAGAAAAAGATAGACCCATGAATATACAAGAGATAAAGTCAGTGATAGAGAAAGGTAGACAGTTGTGAATTCCATGGATAGAAAAAGATAGACATTTGTGACTGTAAAGATAGAGGCCGGGATACAAAGAGATAGATCTAAGTACACGCGACGGATTGAGCGTGAAAAGAAAACGATAGAGTTTGTGGGATTCAAAGTGTGCATTTGGGAAGGGTTGAATATCTCTATATTCTTCTATTCAAAAGTTTCTATCTTTTTGAATATTTTTACTTCCAGCAGGGTGATTGAAAAGTAAGTTTGGATTAGATTTCGGATTGATTCGGATTAAAATTGTTGTTGGTTACGGATTGGGAGTCGTTTTAAAAAATCTCAGATTCATTCGGATTGGAAATCGAATTGAGAAGGAATGAAAGTTTTCCGGGATTGACTTCGGATTAATTCGGTTTGGCGTCAGATTCAATCGGATTTATTCGGTTTGATGCTGGATTCATTCGCATTGAACGTTGAAAAGATACACGGATTGAAAAGTATTAACATATCTTTCAGGACGAGGCTCGGATTCATTCGGGTTGACCGTTCGGATTAAAATGTTATTTCTTATTAGTTTCACATTCATTCGGATTACACATAAGGATTAAAACGTGTGTTCGGATTCATTCCGATTGGAAGCACGGATTGAAAAGTGTCTTTAGATTGATTCCTTCGTATTAGATCGGAATGAAACTGTTTGGTTCGGATACAAATTCCGGAATGATTCGAAAAATTTCGGATTGGTTCGGAATAAATTTTAATGCGAAACTTTCGCCAGCTTTATCTAGGTTCAAAGACTCTCCGAAGGATTTAAAATATTTTACGCATTTAAACTGTATATTTATATAAAGTTTTCCTCATTTCCTCAGTTTAAATTTTTCTCAAAAAATTTCTTTCTTCCTTACTTATTGAGTCAACAAAACTCAAACATTGATACTTATAAACATAAAAACGATAGGAGTAATGCTTAGCCGTTTTGTCGAAATAATGGAACTGCATCTGATAAATTTAATAACACAGGCCCCCCAAAAAAAGTTGTCTGCACGAGACGAGTGACTAGGCTATCCTTCTGGATTTTGAGCCGCTGAATCCGAATATGACATCAGAATTGGTCATGCACGTTTCAGTTTTCCCCTAGATGCAAAAAGTAGGGGGAAACTGGGACGATTCTGGATATAAGTTTGATAATACCAGTATACAAAAGAATAAACGTACTGTTGTCATATTCTTATGTGTTGTGACTTATACATCAAATTCAAGCACAAAAGATCCCCAGTGTGCTTACCGTTTCCTCTAGTTAGGATAAATCTACGGAAATAAAAGGTCTTGCGCATGTTACCCTACTGCAAATACCTATATAGTTGCCTGTAAATGTCACTAATAGGATTCTATATAAGGATCCTATAAGTTACCTATATATGATCCTATATAGGGTTACCTATATAGGTCAGTATAGGTGCCACCTATAGGAAATGAAACAGCTTCCTGCATAGGATCCTTTATAGAATCCTAAATGATTCCATGGTGAGGGTATGGGTTCCTTCTTCCTTAGCTATAATCCATATAGGAACTTATACAGGTTCCAACTTCTAGGCAATCACACAGTCAAAAATAACTACTGCGGAGCTGTATCTGCTATAGAAAACTACTGCGCAACACTTCCGGTTCATCATCTGTCCTAGGTAGGTCACTAATAGGATTCTATATAGTATCCTATGCAGGAAGCTGTTTCATTTCCTATAGGTGGCCCCTATACTGACCTTTATAGGTGACCCTATATAGGTCACTTATAGGATCCTTATATAGAATCATATTAGTGACCTATATAGGTACTTTCAATAGGTTATACTGACTTATAAAGCAAAAAATAAGACAAATTCTATTTTCTGTGCAGTTTTGCGCTCTCAATATGAATTTGACCACTAATTTTTTGCAGCTTCTACCATTTTCTCCCTAGATGCGAAAAGTAGGGAAAAGCCTAGGGATTTTCTGGTCACAGAGGGCATACAAAAATTTGCCTGCACGAAACAAAATGGATTTTGAGCCGCTGAATCTAAATCTGGTCTCAGAACTTCTCGTATACATCTTAGTTTTCCCCTAGATGCAGAAAATAGGTAAAAACCTAGGGATATTCAAAACGTTATTTTGGTAATACCAGTATGCGCGAAAATTGACAGATGGATATTATATCTTGAAGTGCCGCGACTTTTAGAGACTTAATTTGTACACAGAAATTCTCTAGTGTGCCTTCCGTTTCCCCTGGCTTGAGTGATTCTAGGGAAATTGAAGGTCTTTCTCATATTATATAGATTTGTACGGGAAAAATAACAAAATTGTCACATCCTTTGCAGTTGTGCGTGCTAAATCTAAATGATACTAGGTTTTTTTCCGTGTAAATCTATATAATCTGAGAAAGCCCTTCAATTTTCTTAGAATTACATAAGCTAGGGGAAATGGAAGGCACACTGAAGAATTTCTGTGTAAAAATTAAGTCTCTACAAGTTGTTGCACTCAAGAATATAAAATCGATGTGCCTATTTTCACGTATACTGGTATTATCAAAATAACGTACAAGTTATCCCTAGGATTTTCTTTATTTTCTGCATCTAGGGGGAAACTGAGACGTGTAACATCAATTCTGAGGCCAGATTTGGATGCAGCGGCTCAAAATCCATTAGGGTAGCCTACCCGGTAACAATGAACGAATTGAATTCAATAAATATGTATGCACATATCGTAGAATTTAAATAGTTTTGAATGCATAATCAATCGTATATTGGAAATATACGTTTTAATACCTTTTATCGGAAAAGGATTGTGTCCCATTTCAATTCTATTTAATGTAATCAAAATTTCAACTGAAAAGTGTATACATTTTAATAATGATTTGGACGATTAACATTGAAGTCAACTTAATATTGTTTAATATCGTGAGGCAAAAGCGAACATCGGAGACAATTTAATTCTCTCCAGGGAGTGAAGATTGGGAACAAAGCAATGCGATTGAATTGTATCAGCTGACCTTGAAAGTTGGAGTCATTTGAATGCTATCTGCCGACTATAATTTTCGATCAGATGAATAGTGATTAATTGCGCACACAAAATTCGGTAAATGAAGTCAATTGAATTGCTTTTGTAGAAGTATTATGTTCATAAAACCAATGATATTGAATCGAATCAAAATTTGATGACAATTTAATACGTTCTGATGAGTGAAACGTTGGCGGTTAGAAATCGAACTGTATATATTCTACTTAAAAATCATGCTTGTTGCAGATTTATTAAAATAACTGTTAGAATCATAATAAAATAATAATTAAATAAAAATAAATACATTTTTTCACATAAAAAGTTATAGTTTGTGCACAGTGGTAAAATGTGTTCGAAAGATGGTCGTGCGTGTATCAAAACGCTAGAGGATGAAGCCAGAAGTGTCCAATTGGCGGCGTGACCTTACTAAACCTACTTATTGCCGCGTAAAGTTTAAAATCACAAAAGAATTATATTAAATACGCCGAATTAAATGTTCATTGTCCAATTTCTGACTTAAGAGTAGTTGAACAACAATTATTTGATTAATGAAACAGAAGTGAATTGAATGTTTGAGTTGCATTTGTGAATTTTGAAGTGAAAAAATAATTATGTGTTTATGTTAAAACAGGTTGCTCATTGCTTTGGAGGTTATTTTTCAGAAGAAGAGTGAATAAGTAAGAAAAAGGTTGTTTATAGACAAACGAAAAATAGAAATGTTCACTGAAAAGCAATTAAAGAATAAATTGTTTATTTATGCAAATGAAGCGAATTGCAGGTTTTAATTGACTGCATTCGACGACTATGCATGCGTGAATATTGAAGCCATTGTTTGAAAAAAATTTGTTCATGTTTAGATGTCATAAATATTATAAATTGTCTTAGAAGGAATGTACATTTTTTTCCTGAAAATATTCGGAAAATAGTTTTTCTTTACATTACAGGTTTTGATGATGAAAAATGGTAAGGTTATAAGCGTAAATAAAAGTGGAAAGGGTGCTCATTGTTTTCGGGATTACAAGCATTGTTATTGTCTTTGAGAGTTATGTATAAGTAGGTTGTGGTTTTGAAAGTAAATACTCTTACAAAAACGATACTTACCTCATATCTCTAATTATGAGTCATTCTTAAACAATTGTCTTCGTTGTTTGTTTTTTCATTTTGGGCCTTTCAGCCAAAGGTTTATTTTCAATAAATACAGTTTAGCCTGCCGGCGCCGGCAACGAAACGATCTTTCCAGTGCCGGCACACCTACGTAGTTTCAATGGGTGAAATAGTCATCCGTCGAGTGACCCCCACTCTTCACCCGAGTGATCACTGAACGGTTCATCCGAGTGAAGCAGTGAAGTAGGTGTAGAAAATGCAGGACCAGGCGAAAAACCTTTCCTGAAGTTACGTCATGTTCGGTGAGTGATATTTTGTTTTACTCTTCAGAAGGTTAGTTTAAGGTATTCTACTTTAACGATTAAAGGACCTACTTTATTGTTTAGAGGGAATTGCTGAGAGTATGGTAGACGTAAAAACCATATTTAAAGCACGCGGAAGGGATTGTCTGGCAATTGTAGAGTAAGGAATTGAAATTTAACAGTTATTTTATCAAATTTGGGCTTTTGTCGACGCTATCAATGGAACGTTACATGTATATTAGGGTGGTCCAAAAAACGCTTCTTGAGCTACACGGGAAAATTTGGAATTTTCAGAAAATTAAAATTATGTTCCAGGGTTTTATGGAAACGTGCCAAATTTTGTAGGGATTAAAGAGGAGTGTCTACGAAATAAAACCATGCTAATAACTTTCCTGTCCAACTCACCAAACCCTCCCCGCAGTACCCAAAATATGACCATAATCTTATTTTCTGATGGAAATTAAATATTTTATCAATTCTTGAAGTAGTAAATTTTTCTAAAAATCTTTTTTTTAAATAAGTGTACTTCGTAATTCTAATAATTGTTCAAATTATTATGTATAATTTATTTTCCAAATTTTGAAAAATTCAGACAGAGAGGTCCACCTTTTTAAAAATTGTTATCCTATGATACTTTTTGTTGAATTACTACATAATTTTGCTATATTTCTTGTGATGTTTAACAAATTTCTATTTCGTGAAACAATTTTTATTGGTTTAAGCAGTTAGTTTTCGATAACTAAACAAATAAATAAAATAGAACAAATACTTTTAATATACAAATACTTTTAAATTTCAAAAGAAAGCTGATATTCTTTTTTTACATTTTTTGGAAATAAATAATTACTGAAGTAATCTAAACTTGTTAAAACATATCGAAATTGTTTGAAAAGTCATTGTAAATATTAAAATTGTTCATTAGTAATTATTTGTATGAAAAAGACGAGGGAAATTGCTAAAAAGTAACAATAATACGTAAAAATGTTTTTATTTTACGATATTATTTAGGGTACTGCGGGTATGGTGAGGATGAGTTGGAAAGAAAAGTTATTAGTACGGTTTTATTCCGTAGACAATCCTCTTTAATCCCTACTAAATTTGGCACGTTTCCATGGAATCCTGGAACATGAGTTACATTTTTTGAAAATTAAAAGTTTTTCCGTGTAGCTCAAGAAATGTTTTTTGGACCACCCTAATATACATTTTCTATTGATAGCATCAAAAGCCAAAGATCAACAATATCAGTTTTAAGTTTCAATGCCTTACTCTACAATTGTCAGACAATCCTTTCCGCGTGCTTTAAATATGCTTTTACGGCTATCGATAGTATTTACACTTCTCCAAAAAACTGAAGGTTTAAAAATTTAAGATTGGAAATTATGTTTTCAGGTATTTCCATGTCCATTCTTCATAATGAACGCATTAAAATATCCCAGTATCAGTACGTTAGTAACGTACTTTTTTTTGAAGATTGAACTTCAAAAATTTTTTTTTTTAATGACCATATTCGTAAGCAGTGAATGAAAAATACATCACTACACGTTTTACGGAACTTTACACCCGGCGGAAAAAAAGCCGACAACGAGCAATGTTACCGGCACCGACAAGATTGTTCCGTTGCCAGCGCCGGCAGGCTAAACTGTAATTATTGAAAATAAACCTTTCGCTAAAAGTGCAAAAAGAACTAACAAACAACGAAGACAATTGCTTAATTATGAATCAGAATTAGAGTCATGAGATAACTATCGTTTATGTAAAAGTATTGACTTTCCAAACTACAACCTTCTCATACATAACTGTCAAAGACAATAACAGTACTTGTAATCTCGAAAACAATGAGCACCCTCTTGACTTTTATTTATACACCCATAACCTTACCATTTTTCATCCGGAAAACGTGTAATTATAAAGAAAAATTATTTTCCGAATATTTTCAGGAGAAAATGTACATTCCTTCTAAGAAAATCAATAATATTCATGACATTTAAACATGAATATATTTTTTTAAACAATGGCTACAATATTCACGGATGCAGAGTCTTTAAATTCAGTCAATTAAAACCTTCACTTCGCTTCATTTCCATAAATAAACAATCTATTCTTCAATTGCTTTTCAGTAAACATTTATATTTTTCATTTGTCTATAAACAATGTTTTTCTTATTAATTCACTCTTCTTCTGAAAATTAACCTTCAAAACATTAAGCAACCTGTCAAATTGTAAGTATACCCTCATAATCTTACCATCCGTGACCCCCAACACTTATCATTAGTAAGAAAAATTATTTTCGGAATATTTTCAGGAAAAAATGTACATTAATTCTTATAAAATTATTAATGTTCATGATGTTTCAACATAAAAACATAATTATTTCTCCAGTTCTTCAAAAGCCACAAACGCAACTCAAACGTTCACTTCACTTCTGTTTCATTAATCAACAAATTATTCTTCAATTATTCTTAAGTCAGAAATTGGACAATAAACATTTAATTCGGCGTATTTAATATAATTCTTTTGTAATTTGAAAATTTACGCGGCAATAAATAGGTTTAGTAAGGTTACGACGCTAATTCCCTAGCGGACCAAAGGAACCGAATGGAGCCTCTACAAAGTACCCGAAAAGACCCCATTGGGTCCCCAGTCTGTTCTTTTTTTTAAAAACTCGAAAAAAAGCAAAAGCAACTTTTAAATTGTTGAAATTCGGATTCTACGTTAAAATTCCCTACAGAAGGTTACGGAATAATCGCAATAGTTTTTTTTGCAACGGTAAGAAGATTTAAAAAATATAAGACGTATAAAGCCTGCTGACTGCAACACTTCAAACGCATCGTCGCCTCTAATTAGCAGTCAACTGGCGTTGTACGTCTTCTATTTTTTTTAACTTTTTACCGTTGCAAAAAAAAAACTATTACGATATTACGAACTGAATGGGGACACAATGGGGTCTTTACGGGTACTTTGTAGAGGCTCCATTCGGTTCCTTCGATCCGCCAGTGTTGGACACTTCTGGCATCATTCTCTAGCTTTTTACACTTTTAAATCAAGCATTTTTTATCATTTCCGTATGAGATATGTTTATAGGAAAATTTACAGGAATTTTCAAATTCACATTTTTATAGGTTAAAAAAATGTTGGTAAACCACTTCCGTTTCAGTCAGCGAGATACATATTTTGTACACAAAACAATTCTGATCAATTCCGTTTCTTTTATTCCCTTCTTTGACTACACTTTAATCGCATTCGAATCGTTTCGCTGTCGCTGTACTCATTGCAATCGCTCTCGTTATCACGTTTCGACGTTTTTAAGCATTGCAATGATATATTGAAATATAAGATTAAAAACCAATGGAAAGGTTTCTATTGTCATCAATTCGAACCTTCTTAACAAGTAGTCAATTGTCTCGTGCAGGCAAATTTTTGTATGGCCTATGTTACCAGAAATCCTTAAACTTTTCCCTACTTTTTGCATCTAGAGGAAAACTGATACGAGTAGGAGAAATTGTGAGGCCAGATTTAGATTCAGCGGCTCGAAATTCATAAGGGTAGCCTAGCAACTTGTCTCGTGCAGACAAATTTTTTGTATGGCCTGTATAACGAGAAAATCCCTAGGCAACCATCACCAAACATCAATCGTTTCCAGAACAATCAAAGCCGAAGCAAGAGAGCAAAGAAGCAAGTAAGCAAAACAAACAAGAAAGAAAAAGCATTCATCGGCAGACATCACTACAAAGCAGAATGAACAGCAGGAAAAGATGAAAGTGTTTCGTCCTGGGCCAACCTGCCTAGAACTCATCACTAAGGCATTGTGAGTTATCCCATGCCTTAGACAAGAAACGAACGACCGAAACCATCACACCTCACCCCACTGCATCCAACCAAAAAATTGACTTATAGTCAAAGGTAGAGGGTGGAGCAAGCAGAAGAGAAGAAAGATCAGATAAACAACAAATCTGTCATTCCTCACCCCACCACATCCAACCAAAAAAATGAGTTCATATGCAGAGGCGGAAGCAAACAGAGGAAGAGACGAAGTTCCAAGAAGGAGAAAGAACAAAAAAAGTATGATTCATAAATGAAACATGATAAATGAGAAAAATGTAGAGGTGGACAAGAACCGCATAACAATTGACGAGAAACGGGAAACGTTTCTCAGAACCTTTCAGCAATTATACCTAATATTCTAATTATGTACTACACTTAATTAGTCGAGTGAACTTGTCTATCCTATCATACTATTTTCTTCGCCTAGTTCCCAATATCCTATATCTATTATCTCGGTTTAAGGCCACTCTTCAAATTATCACTAGTAACATTCGAATCCAAATCACGAAATATTTTCTCACGCTCAATTTTATAATGATTTCTAGGAATCAACACAAGCATATCAGAAACTTTCTAATCATTTTTGAAATTTCTCCCATCGCTACTATCTTTTTAGCATCAAACCTATGGCCATTCCGCGCATCATAATATTATTTATCAACCAAACACATCCCACTTGGTCCAAATACAACCAAAGAACTTAAGATAGAGTAAATATTTTTTCCAAAAAATATAGTTTGTGATTACTAAATTACACCACCACTGTACCATCAATGAGATCAAAATTATCCAAAAATTAGTTTTACAATTTTTTTTCAACCTCAATCCCGTAGCATGAATTACACTACACTGACCTTCCACAGCTAGCTACTTATGAAAAACTCATTTTAATTAATTTTACTTTGTTACTATCGCCATTTACTGAAATTATCAAAAAATTCTAAATAATTATCCTTTAAAACAAATAATCCTAAAGGAAGGTCCCTAATGTGTGCAATATTTCAAAAAAGAACCGCAAAATTGTACTCATTTATTTTCGAAGAGGCAACCACGTTCCTGCAGGAAGGAAATCCAGTCAAATGATACACACCGTCCATTTTTCACTTCAATTTTTTAACTTTTTAACCCTCACACCTTCACTAAACCCCACTTTAATTATATAATAATTATTATTCACATTATAAGAAAAGCGCAAATTTTTAAATAATCTGGAAGATCATACCGCCGCAAATCCATCAAACAATCACCAAAACCGATTATTAATTCAAAAAAAGTTCGCGATTCAACGTGCACCGTAACACGGTGAAAATGAGACTAACGAATCAAAGCGCGCAAGGGGACACCTCGCCCCACTCCATCTGGCTAGACAGTTCCTCGGAAACGACTACCTCTCTCACTCTCACCTCTATCTGCACTTATCAACCAAAACTGACCTACCCTGTTAGTCCCTTCAGGAGCGCAACCACCCACTACCAAAACACCAACAACCAATTTCACACCTTTAACTAGCAGACAACTCAAAACTTCCTTCAGCTTCCATTTTTATTCAATTAAAACATATTACATGATATCATATATTTTTTTGTAATTTATTTTATAATTTTTCAACATTTTCAAATTTAATTAGTCCTCAACTTTAATTATAAAATTTGAGCATCACAATTATCATTATACAACTCTCCAAACCATTTTCAATTCAAATCTTTCCAAATTCCAACTTGATCCAATCTTCCCGAAAATCAAAGAACCTGCCCAACTCCTTAAAATCCAAACCTTCATCCGCCAGAAATCCACCCAAAACGCACAGTAAGCCAACGATTCCAATCATCAAAATATTAATTTTTGAGCTACCAATATCCAGCTTCAATAATATATATTCTAGTAATCTATTTTATCCAAAAAAACATCTTGAAAAGTTCACATGATAGGCAGCACCCCCACCAAGCCCATGTCACCTTAATCCCACCCCACAATTTTCTAGTAATACCTTCATACACGCATATATATGCTTACATACATACATATACATAGATAATAAATCCCATCATCAAATTATTATACAATAAATTACATTATTCAAATAAAGTTACTCAAAAAACTTGACATTGATTGCGCATAATTAGGACAATTTTATATAAAGGCAGTGCATAGATGTCCGGTACTGGGCGCTAGGTTCGTATCCGGTAGATTGCTCTGATTGGTTGCACGGCAGTGGGCGGAGTCTGCCGGGCAGCAGTATCGAGTACGGCATTCGATTTAGTACCCAGTAATAAGCGTTGAATTCAGAAAAATTAATAATTTTTATTCCTATGAATACGCGATTTTTCCTCCGTCTAAAAATCCCCCAAAGGGAACAGAAAAAGTGCAAATCCTATTCCTCTCAATCGACATAGTAAAATTTAACGAAAGCATTTACTTAACCTATTTTTCATTATTAAATCTTTTTATAACTTATAAATTCGAACAATATTCGGATTTATATTTATTTATATTTTAATAGTTTATTTAAACGTCTTAAAAAATGCACCAAAGAAATCTATTAAAATGTGTGAATTTAAATAATCTTAACCCTGGAGAGGCAGAGTTGAATTGGTTAGAATTAAAATTTCAAAACTTATATTTCGCATAAAGGAATTAAAACAACTTTTTACACATATTTTATGAACTAATTAGAAGTAATTAAATAACATCAAAATATGACCACTTCTGAGAAATAAAAAATATCTCTGTGAGGTGTGTTACTGGTACAATTAGAAGGAACTAAATATATTGAAAACACGTTCTCTTTTGGAGAATAGAAAACTTCTTGGCGGTCGCTATAGAAATAGAGGTGAATAAGTTTAGTTGGTATCTTATTAATATGGTGGAATTTTAGACAGATGGAAAAATCGCGCATTAAAAATAATAGAATAATCTTCACTTTTGTTCGGAGCGCAGGGTGGGAAGCATGTTTGGGGGCACTTTTTAACATAGAAACAAAAATTACCAAAGAAAAAAAAGGTGGACAGCATGACACGCTAACAGGAGGCGAGAGTGGGCGCCCACCCTGAGGGACCACGCCAGTCCGCCGCTGATTCGAAATAAATTTTTGAAACCTTTTTTAATCTTCCTTCTCCCTGTACAAAATGAAAATTACATTCCAAAATGAAAGAGCTTAGTGTTTGTGAATTTTATTCGTGGTCGACAACAATTATAATTTTTAATTTATTGTTTATCATCAACGTGACTTACTGTATTGTTAAACATATTCTCTACAATGAATAAGATTTTTAATAATAATCAATAATTTATATACTTTTAAAGTAATAACTGGCAATAACTCCCACAAATAGAACTATATGAAAATGTTTTTAGTAATCAAGTAATAATAAAATAAATTTATAAGCAAAGATAAAATAAAAAACGCCTTGCGTTTTTTATTTTATTTATTTTTATTTATTATTTTATTTTCGGTTTGAATTATTTTATTATTTTTATTTATTTATTTTATTTTACAGGAAACACTAAATAACCCATTTTCAAAAAACAATTACTAAGCAATCTACCGGATACGAACCTAGCGCCCAGTACCGGACATCTATACATTGCGTTATATAAATTATTGAAATTAATAAAAAGATCCCAAAATTGCTGTAGAAAAACTTTTTTACGCGACAATCCCGAAGGAAAATGGCCACCAATTGTAGGTACACTAACATTTACCTCTCTGAAAACTTTACCGCATCCGCAGAGAAGACATACAGGTATGCTTAAACCAGACAAAGGCGGACATAAATACTCCGCGATCTCGAGGTACTATACACGCACATTACCATCACTTTTTTTAGGGTGAATAGTAGGTGCTGCCTACTATTCACCCTATAGAAAAAAAAATATATATGTAAACACGTTTTTATCGGTGAGAGCAGACGATGTTCGGTTTTGATTCCTCTAGAATCAAATCGAAGGGCCTATGACAAAGCCACCCAACGCGTCCTCGGGTTGCGGATAGAGGGTCCCTGTACCAAGGGTTTCTGCTGAATATGGTTACAAAAATAAATAGGCAGTCGCGGACAATTGTCCAGGGGTGGTCCCGAAGGAATTAACCCCCAAGCGGAGGTGTGAAAACCGTGCCGAAAGCTGAATGGCACCTGGGTGAGGTGTCTAGAACGGTGTCTCTGGGATACCAGGCGACCTCTCAGAGTAAGCAGCCTTATCCTTGCATGCGGGGCTCTACAAGGATGGACGAAACCCTTTCCCTAGCTTCTCATGGGAACAACAATGACAACACCAAACATAGTTGTAGTAAGTACGGTTCAAAACAACAGAACGCGCAGGGCTCCCGACAATGGGTCAGCCAACAATGCCGACCAATCTAGAGCTGGGGGAGCCAATGAAAATGGATTCAATGAGATGGATCAGCGGGATCTCGTGACCTTTGGGTGGACGGAGCGACTGAATCACGACTTGCTAGACTGCTACGATGCGAGTGTGGCCCGT
>NC_046662.1:134756764-134758518 GCF_010883055.1 Belonocnema kinseyi
CGGTAGAAAATAGGAAATCTAGACAGGGCCTCTTACGAACCAAGTTATAATTTCTACTCGGGGGTGAGTTTACCCGAGTCGTAATTAATCTACTGACGTTTAGTCCACCTCGTTAATTACCTGCCATATCTCATGCCCCTAGTTTTTTTCCACTTTTTACTGAGTGAGGTAATAATATAAAAGTTAGGAAACATGACAGTTTAAACATATTTATATTGTTTACAACCTTCTTTTGATGTTAAATAACCTTAATAAATTTCGAAATAATCAACACTTTTCAATATTATTGGGAGACTTTTGTAGCTTTTTTTCTACCGTCTTACAGCAGCCTATGAGTAGAATTCTTGAGAATTTTCTTACGAAATTGCAAGAGCTTGAAGTTGTAACAAAAAACTAGAAACTTTTGAAAAAATCTTATCTGCAATTCTGAACAAAACATAAACAACTTTAAATATTTTTAAACTTACATAGAAACGTCATGATTATATGTTTCATCTATTCTACAAAAATGTTTTGTTACGGGAAAAAAAATATTTGCAATTTTCACAAATTTGTCATTGCTAATTCAACTTCTTGCAATGTCGTAAGAAAATTTTTAAAGATTTATACTATTAGCTGCTGTGATACGGTGAAAAATTAGCTTTAAAATGAACCCACGAACATTGAAAAATGTTGATTATCTCTAAAGTTATTATCAATTTAGTTGACAAAATTTGTTTTCTGAATATTTAACTATTTTGTAGATTTTTTTTTGGTTTTGTTTACAAATTAATTTCTTTAAACTACAAGAAAATTATACTTCGTGGAAAATAAACTTCTTGTGTGCAAAGTTCATGTATTTGATTAAAAATGCCTTTTTTTCTTATACAATTCAGCCTTTTGATAAAAAATTTAACGTTTTGTTTAAAATTTTTAATATTTTGTTTAAAACAAATTTGACAAATTTTGTTTGCAGAAAACTTATTGTTTTAGTTGAAAATTTAACTATTTGTATAAAAAGTTAGTCAACTATTAATTAAAATTAATGTTATATTTTATAATTATAATATTAACATTAATAATATGTACAATAGTAATAATACTCATAATATATACGCCTGAAAACATAACCTCAAAATTGACTCATGCATGAAATGAAGAATCACGCGAAACATTAAATTCGCCAGTTTCTTCCATTTCTTTCAAATGAGGATCGAGATATAAATAGAAGACCACAGGAATCTTCCGAAGCTATCAGATCGACAATCATCGTACAGCAGAAAACCGAAGTCGAATCGTGCATTTTCGGCTTACACAGGAACTCACAGTGGTAATCATGCACCTTCTGTTTTGCGGCTCCCAAATGGTAGGTATGGTGGGGGTAAATTTCATCCACGATCTGGCAGCTCTGGTCCTTTGTTATAAACTGGGAAAAAAATGTGAGATTAAAAAATTCGTAATTTTGCGATCAGTGACTTAAAAGTAATATATTTGGCACCTACGTATTGTTCCGATTCCAAAAACATGTAATTTGTCTATAAAGGTTGAAAATTTGAGAAGTATTTAGTATTAAATTGACTGTCAATCTGATGTTTCTTGATTATAAACTCCTTCAAATTTTTCACTTTTCTAGGCAAGTAATATATCATTGGAATCGGAAAAATTCGTAGATACTGATAATGCTATTTTCAAATCGCTAATTGAAAAATTAAACGTTTTAAAATTTCCTTACTTTGACATGCCTGTGGACAAAAGACCCTTGCTGGAGTAAGCTC